>NW_026266158.1:10000-17500 GCF_025860055.1 Xyrauchen texanus
ATTTTTAGAAGTACAGTACGCTTGGTATTTCTACAGTGATGACGAGCTTCTTCTCCGTTTCTCCGCATTGATTTAACAGTGACGTCAGCTGAAGTTCAAAAGGTCTCTAAAAGGTCAGGATAAGTTCAGATGACGTCATCGAACCTTGGCGTGACCTTATCAAACGAGTCTCTTAAAAAAAAAAAAAACGAGTCTCTCTTGAAGTTTCTCTTGCATTAGGCGGCGTTCGTTGTGATGTAGTCCTAATTTAGAGCGTTTTACTATTTTTCGCACCTGTTGCACTATAGCTTTTGAAGATAGCCACACTTTGAAGGTCTGGCCCCACTCACCTGAGCACCCAAATCCCGTTTTAAGTAGCCTACTGCTGTGACAATATATCCAACCATTTGAAAGCGTTTGGATGGGACCTGACATTAACAGGGCAGCTATAGCCTACTCGAATTTTATTATTATTTGAGCAAAAAGGGGAATTCCATTTTTGGAAAAGTTTTAGCGGTTTCAGTTTTTAAAAGTCTATGGTTCTAATTGTTTGATGCTTGAAAGGGTTTTCATACAAAACTTTACATCAGTAGCCTATTATTGGATGTGTAATACATACAGGCATTTCGTTCTTGTTTTGTGAATATCCAGCAAATAAAGAGGCTAGAAAGTCCATATGTCATGAAACTAGAAGTACAAATCAGTTGTAAATGTTTAGTAATATTGATCTACATTGTGTGGTTATATGAGAGAGTATATATTAATAAAAAGAGTTTCAATATAAGCGTTTCATGCACTCAGCTGAAGAGACTTGTAATGAGCTTTAGTTACGCGTGTATTCTGTGTATTATATTGCGCAACTGTAGTGAGCACGCATCCAAGTCTTGCGCACATCATTACACTTGTGAGCATCCATGTAGTGACAAAAATAGCTGAAGTTATTCGATTAAATGTTATAAAATGATAATGATTATTTATGAAACATTGCATTCCCCCACGCCACCGATTTTCAGAAGTTATGTCATTTGAAAATGCCCGATTAAATCTCCCACCATCATGTGGAAAAATTGTGAATTGCGCACTGTTCAGAATGCCGTTTTATAAATTGTTAAAAACACATTGATACATTTTTTTATAATACACTGTTGAGGACCACCCACCCCCCTCCCTCTGTTTTTCTCAAGTACAAATTATTAATTACTACTTCAATCTGAAAGTAATACAAAATTACTTACTGTTCATTTTGTTAAATCAACAAACTGTTTAATATTCAAAACAAATGAAGAAGGATATATAAATATATTCGCGTGTCTGTGTGTGTGTAAACATGTATGTTTATGTGAGTGTGTACAAATAATATATTAAATAATGAACATTTTAAACAAATAAATAAATACAAAATGTAGCCTAACAAATAAAAGAGCCTAAAACCAAGCAAACATAATATTCAGCCATTTAATAAAATTAAATCCTACGGCTTTTCTTCCACCATTTTCTTTAGCCTTTCTTCTGAATTTTTAAGCTCAGTTATTAGCAGTTGTACTTTTAAATGATCTAATTCAGGGTGCAAGACAAGTAATGCAACAATCCAAACAATATTACGTCAATTATTCATTCATATTATTGAAGGAATGTGTTATTCGTTATTATTATTAAATGTCATAATGTTTTATTTCAAACGCTACCACTGAGCTGAACAGTTTACTGTTGTCAATCGCTTCTCTGGGATTGATTGGCTGCTGTCTCTTTTGCACACTAATGATTGGCGGATGCCAGCAGCAGGTTCCGCCTACTCGCTTCCTTTCCCTTCCGCTGATGTTTCACATAATATCCACTTACTGGAGGTACCGGTAAACGCTTGAAAGTATACTATACGTAAAACGAATATTAATGTTCATCATTAATATAAAATGTTGCATGTATTGCATGTCCATACATGTACAAATTGTCCGTGTATTCTTCATTAGGATTGACACATGATGTGTTAATAGCGAAACGCACTGTATAAGACACATGATCGCGCACACACCCACACACACATTAAATATTGTGATTTTTGACAGACATGCAGAGGCAGGCAGCCATCAATCCTTGTTCCTCAAGCCAGGATGAAGACATTTTTTTTACTGTGAGCGCATGTTTGCATGATGTTAATTTGCTTGTGTTAGGAATGACAGCACAATCACATTATATTTGCATTTCAGCATTCAATACAACCTTATATTACAAGACACACTTACACAAGGAAAAAAGATTTTAATGGTGATCTTTTGCTTTTTTGTTAGCCTCAACAGCCTGACCCTCCTGCTTCAGTTCCTAATGAGGACAGAGATTATCCTGTGAGTAGATGTTGGTTGTTGTCAAATATAATGTTATTGAATTATAAAATGACATTATTTTAATTACATTTACTTGCATTCCTTGCCACTGCCTTTGCTCACTGGTAGATTTAACATAAGTAAATATAAGCTGAAAAGCTGCTTTGGAAACAAATGCATTGTGAAAAGCAATATTTAAATTGAAATCAAACTATATGCTGTTTGAAGTTTTCATTTTCTATTAACTGGACTTACATTTACATTTATTCATTTGGCTGATGCTTTTATCCAAAGCTTACTTACAAAAGAGGAATACATTATAAGCTTAATCATTTTAAGGAGGCAGTGGTACGAAAAGTGCCGTATTACAAAGTTTCACTTGGATCAGAATAGTAATATTCAAGACAGATTAAAGTGCAACAATATTTATTATTGTAGTGACTGGATAAGTGCTCATGAAAAAGATGTGTTTTTTGAAGACAGAAAGCGAGTCAGCTTAAAAGATGTAGCTGTGAAGGTCATTCCATCAAAGTGGAACGATGAAGCCGAAAGTCCGGGACAGGGTTTTGGTGCCTCTTTTTGTTGGTACAACAAGGCGTACATTCTTTAGCCGACCGCAGATGGGAACGTAGCCTTGAATTTGATATGTGCATCAACTGGCTGCCAGTGAAGAGAGACAAGGAGTGGTGTAACATGCTCTCTTTTGTTCATTAAAGACCAGATGTGCTGCTGCATTCTGGATCATTTGCATGGGTATAATTGTGCATGCAGGAGGCCTGTAATGAGAGTGTTACAGTAGTCCAGTCTAGTTATGACAAGTGACTGAACAAGAAGTTGTGTGGCAAGTTCAGAGAGGAAGGGTTTAATCTTACTGGTATTGTAGAGTGTATGTCTTTGAGGTGTGGTCTGTGAAATTTAGTTTCTGATATCTGACCATTTTGGAAGTCAGTTACTGTAGTTGAACCCAGCTGCATGGTGATGTTGTGTTCAACAGCAGGGTTGGCTGTAAGGACAAGGAGTTCGGTCTTGGCTGGGTTAAGTTGCAGGTGGTGTTTCTTCATCCAGGCAGAGATGTCTGCCAAACGGGCAGAGATTTGAGCAGCCACTGTGGTATCGCCGGGCTGGAAAGACAAGTAGAGTTAGCGTGTCAACAGCGTAGCAGTGGTAGGAGAAACCATGTGCCTGAATGATAGGTCCCAGTGATATTGTGTATATAGAGAAGAGGAGTGGCCCATGCACTGAGCCATGAGGTACCCCAGTAAGTAGCTGATGTGGCTTGGACACCTCACCTCTCCAGGCTACCTTGAAAGACCAACCGGAGGGATAGGAATTGGACCAGTCAAGCTCAGTTTCTGCAATGCCCAGAGACAAGAGGATGGAGAGTAGGATCTGATGGTTTTAATGCGCCAAAGGCTGCAGAAAGGTCCAGCAGAATCAGAATGGATGATCTGGATCCAGCTTTCGCCTGTGTCAGCGACTCAGTGACAGACAGCAGGGCAGGCTCGGTGGAGTGTCCACTTTGAAGCCTGACTGATTGTCATCCAGCAGCTTGTTCTGTGAGAGATAGGCAGAGAATTGATTGAAAACTGCCCTTTCAAGTGCCATGAAAGGGACAAGAGAGACTGATCTGTAGTGTTCTACTTGTGTGGGGTTAAGTGCAGGTTTTTTCAGTAGTGGGATTACTCGAGCCTGCTTATATGTAGTGGGAAAAGTGTCTATAAGTCGAGATGTGTTAATTATGTGTGTGCAGGTAGGATGGACGGAGAGATGGCCTAGAGAAGGTGGCAAGGAATGGGGTCAAGGGAACCGGTGATTGGGTGGTTGGAGAGGAGGAGTTTAGAGACATCAACGTCAGTCAGAGGAGAGACCATAGAAACAGAAGAGCTGTAAAATAAATTTTGTGTGGGGAAGAGAAGTAGAGACAGCAGTGGAAAAGCACGAGGGTGAAAGAGAACGGAGTTTACGGTGAAAGGAAACCAAATGCTGAGTCTGTTTTAATATAAATGGGAGAGTCATGTTTTGAATAGAACAAAGTAGCGATCAGAGACCTGTAAAGGCGTAACAAGAATATTTGAGTAGGTACAGTTACATGTAAAAATGATCTGTGAGTTGATGTAGTGCTTAGTCTTTCCGAGTCAAGCGAGGCCAGAAGACCATGAAGTTCAGTGGCCTGTGGCTTGTCTTGGTGTATGTTGAAATCTCCAAGAACCACAAGTGGCCTATCATACACTTGAGGACAGCAGGACATCCAACTCTTCAAGAAAGTTTGCCATCTGACATAGAGGGTAATAGATGACAACAACGTATATTTTTGGGGTTGCATTGTAATAATAGCTTGGAATTCAAAATAATTATTATTACATAGAGAAGAAGAGTGTGGTGAAAATGTCCAGTTGTTTGGAATGAGTAAACCTGTTCCCCAACCCCTACTGTTGTGTCAAGGGGGTGTGAGAGAAGGAGAAGTTGTTTGAGAGAGCAGAGGTTGCTGTATCCTCTGGACATATCCATGTTTCTGTCAGTGCAAGGATCCTGAGGGTTGACTGTGTGATGAAGGGTGGAATGAAGTCAGCTTTGCTCACAGATGACTGGCAGTTCCAGAGTCACACTGAGAAAGAGAGTGGAGCAGGCTTCTTTTTTTTTGCACATTTGCATAACTTATACATGCAATAGAGAATAACCAGTATATTTATCACTTTAATTATTTGCCATTCAAACACAATCAATGCCATTGATTCAAATTTTGTGTCTGTCGTTTCTGTATGAACATCAGCTTTTGGAATTGTATCACTCTGCCTCTGAAGAGCAGGAAGAGGAGCAGTTCAATTTGGAAGACACTCCTCTAGAATTCCAGCAGTTTCAGTAATGTAAGTACATATTTAGAAGTTCAATATTAAGAGTATACAGTTTGACTACATCATTCATTTTACTGTCATTCATGTATCACTCATTATTATTGAAAAAGTTTATTCCACAACAAATCAAATTTTCTTTCATTTTCCCTTCTCTGTTTTTTCAGTTCGGTGAGGAAATCAGATTGAGGGACAGGCCAACACTACGCCAGTTGCCCATATTCTGTCCAGAGTGTGATGTAAGTCCATGTGTGCATGATGTTGTCTTCTTTATGATGTTGACTTTTAAGTCATTCATCAGATATATTTATTCAGATACAACACCTCACAGGGAATACGCGTGTTGTTCTTTTTTTTATCTTGCAATCCTGTAGACGATTCTATTTCCTTCAGTCCCGATGAGGATCGACAGGATACTCGTCCTGCTTCATCTGTGAGTACATACTCTGGGGGAGCGATACCATACCAAGTTAGGTGTTGGAGGGGCGGCTGACGCTATCTCCTGGCTCGCGATGTCACGCCTCTGCTCTACTTAATCCGATAAGGAATTGAAGTATAGACATTGCAGGGGCAGTAGGCATAGTTTGATTTCTAACAGAGTAAAGGGATGGAATATAGGGTAGCTCAGCTCATTAATGGTGTGGGTTGGGGAGTGATCCCTGGTGAAATGGCTTGTCTGAAGGCACTGACAGAGGTATACAGGCAGTAGTGCCCAACAGGTTTAAACATCACCCTGTGCATTTGAATGTATGAGTGATATTAATATGATGAGTGATGAATGGCTGAAGAATAACATTACTTTTACAGTCATTCCTTTAAAACAGTGTTTTAACACATATAACAGACCATGTAGTAAAGTGAGAAGAACATGTTTACAAGTTACTGAATATACTGTTTGATGAAGGCTATACTACATCATTCCTTGAATCCTTTCATTGTCATTCGTGTACCAATCACTGTGACACTGTCAATGATTTATTTTTTATATTTTATGTTTTCGAATACTTCATTAGCAGGAGGCCTCAGCTGCAGGAAATAGACCAGGCATCGGTCATTGGAGCTTTTCCAGTGTGAGTTCATGTCTTTGATGTTAACATGCTGTGTGTGACAAATGAGCAAACAAAATGTTTTGCCCCCACTGATATGTCATATAAGTTTTATTCAGATACAACACAATACAGGGAATACATGTGTTTTGATCGCTTTTGTGTCTTGCAATCCTGTAGACTGTTTTATTTCCCCACACCCCAATGAGGAACAAGAGGACACTCATCCTGCTTCAACTGTGAGTACATATTGTACCACTATTTTTTATTATTACTATTGTACTCCCCTCGTGGTGGCGCAGTGACTCAATCTGGGAGGCGGAGGATCTAACCTCATTTGCCACCGTGTTCTGAGATTGTCAACCCACGCAACTTATCACGTGGCTTGTTGGGAACGCTATCACGGAGACATAGCGTGTGTGAAGGCTTCACGCTATTCTCCGCCACATCCACGCACAACTCACCACACGCCATCCCCAGAGCGTAACCACATTATAGCTGACCGTGAGGAGGTTACCCTTTAGACCCTTTACCCTCTGTAGCAACCGGGCCAACCTGGTTGCTTATGAGACCTGGCTCGAAGTCACTCAGCACACACTGGATTCGAACCTGTGACTCCAAGGGAGGTAGTCAGCATCTGTACTCGCTGAGATACCCAGGCCCCCCATACTGTACTACTATTAATGCATGAGTGATATTACTAAGATGAGTGATGAATAGCAAATTTTGATTTGTTTTGTGCTTTACACAAGACACTTTATTTCAAAGTAGCTTTACAGAAAATTAAGCTGTCATTTTTAAATCTATTCTTTAAAACAGGCTTTTATTGACTGAATTTACAACACAATAACATGTTTTAAAAAGTATTTCAAAGCAGAAAAGTACTGATAACAACCTCATGTTTTTCTTTTCTTCTTCTTTCCAAAAGGTTGCCACTGTCAGCTGAAGTAGATGAAGAAAATGTAAAAAATAAATAAATAATTGTTTCATTCAGTGTGTTTTTTGTGACAAACAAACAGTGTTATAATTTTGCAATACCTTTTTAACTCATTGTTTTCCACAAAAGGAGTTGTTATAAATAAACCAAAAATGGTAATTTAAAAATTTAAGAAAAACAAATAAAACATTTAACTGCAAGCGGCAGTTGTCGGGGTCCAAGCATATATGGCTTAAATTACTAAATTAATCAACTTTCAATTTCTTTTAGCGATTATGCAAAATTGATATTTTCTTAAGATATAGAGCGCTCCTAGCATCAAAAAATGAAAGGAACTTAGCATGTTACCTCAACACTGTTCTCTTGTCCAT
>NW_026266158.1:27500-53513 GCF_025860055.1 Xyrauchen texanus
CAGCAGCCACCCACAGACAAACATTTTTCTATAGACTGACATTGTATGGACTGACGCCCAGCGGCGGGGCCAAGCTATTACCACGTGCTGGTGGTTGGGAGCAGAGGGATTCAAGCCTTTAAGTTGCATTTTTAAACTTTGAAGGGTCGTTACAAATGTAAATCTTTGTGCGCTCCCTAGACGTTTACAATTCGAGAGCCCGCTGGTGGATTGTTCCCTTCAATCGATTCCTTGAGTTTTCTTCAGTTGGTCTTAAAAAGGCTTTGAAGTGTGAAAACCCGTCGCAAAACCACAAAGTTACAATTTTAACTCACTGGAGCCTCAGCCATTTCACGTATCGCTATTTATTGTTATTATATTGTTTTTAAAGCTCCTCTTGTCACAATAAAATTCATCATCCCTTCACTTGTGAACTCATTTCTAAAATGCAACGGTTATCCGGCTTCATCAAGTTGGCAGAGGTGTGGACTCGAGTCGCGTGACTTGGACTTGACTTGGACTTGACTCGGACTCGAGTCACTAATTTGATGACTTGCGACTCGACTCGATAGAATTAAAAAGACTTGCGACTCGACTTAGACTTTGACAGCAATGATTGCAACTTGACTTGGACTTCAGCCGTCTGACTTGGAAATACTTATACTTTTTAAAACCAAAGATAAGAGTTGTATAATTAAAAAATGTGCAGTAAATCAACGATTAATTTCCCAAATAGACGATTCATTTGATTTTCAAATCTGCATTTCAACGCTCCATATTCAACCAATCAGCTTCCACGAAAGCTGGACCAAGTTTGAAGACCACGGCAGCATTTAAGGACTAGGACACAGCAAAAATTATACCAAAGGTGATATAATTGGGATATATTGAATACAGCGTTAAAGGCAACAAAAGGATTGCGACATGTAGAACCTGTGGTTACAAAATTACAGACACCTCGTCGACAACGCCCAATTTTGTGAGGAATCTGAAAATCCACAGACAGAGGTAAGTTGATTTACAGGCTAACAAAGTCTGCATATTGAACCGCAAACTTTTACTGCGGTCGGTAGCATTTAACGCTTTATAGCAATTGGTGTAATGGACAAAATCTTCCCGGTGTTTTATTACCCTGTTGTATGACCTCGATAAAGGAACGCCATTTATTGTGACCACACACGTTGGTGCTTTTTGAGCATAACTGGTTAAAATGTGCATGTAAACACACTCATTCTTTTGCGGACGTGCTGGTCCTCTGTCACGCGTTTAGCTATATTTATTTAATTATATTGGTCGTGGTTCTAAAAATCACAAATCCGATCATTTACTCGGTTTATGGCACTTTACAGTATAGAACTCGTGATATGCAACTTAAATGTCTGCCCTTAGCCACTGCCTGGTAATATTTCAGATTTCACTCACCAGTTCAGCACGTTCAGCGTCCTTTCACAGCGTGTTTATAGTAAAAGTTTGGTTTGCCTTAATGTGTGTCCAAAGATAAGATCCATGTATCATCTTTATTACCCTCTTTGGTCTTTACGGGTAGATATCGATAAAAAAAAAGAAAGATAAAATTAGATTTTAAATTAGAAACTTCTAGATAAAATTAGTATACATTTACTATAGTAATTAATACTCTGACACTAATTTGGGCAAAGCGCACTAATGACTTCTTTAAGACTTGAAGCTAAAAGTTGACGATTTGTAAATTGACTTGGACTTGACTTGGGACTTGCCTGCCTTGACTTGGGACTTGCCTGCCTTGACTTGGGACTTGCCTGCCTTGACTTGGGACTTCACTCGGGACTTTAATGCAATGACTTGAGACTTACTTGTGACTTGGAAAACAATGACTTGGTCCCACCTCTGCAAGTTGGACACGTGGAGAGTTGCAATGTCAAGTCACTTTTTCTGGTTGACTGTAACTTCTATATTATGTCTTTGACGGGCATAAAAACAAAAAATCATTGAAAAGTCAAAAAATGCTTTCATTGTTCAACCTTATATTATTTTTATTATTTATTATTATTTTTTGGCTGTTCATGTTCTGCAATTTTGGACACAATTTAATGTAAGACCTTGGCATGATTATTAATAAAAAAATAAATAAAAAAAGTTATCTTTAAGGAAATCTGAATTGATGTGTTGTTATTGTAATCGATGACTCAGCGAGTGAACCGCTGAATGGGCTTTATTGGATTTCGCGAGATTTCATTTCAAAGGGCAAAACGCCCCTAACAAGTGTGTCATCTCATTATCGTGGCAAGATTCGATGCCGTTTTTATTCTTAAAAGTTTTTCAAGTCCTTCGGTTATTTTCTGATGCATTTGTTTTTGGAACAATTTCTTTAATAGGCTATATTTACTGGACTCAAGTCTGCTCTGCTCGCAACACAATAATCTCCTCCTCACAAGCATGCCCCGATAAGTTTCATGAAATGATAATAATAATAAAGGATTGAGTTTATCCCACCCAACAATTCCTACAAAAACATTTCAGCGTTCTTGTGAAAAATGCGTTCATTACCACGTCTCCATTACAGTCGTATTCATGCAAATCTTAAAGGCGTGCATGTGACATTTTTAAACCACTCACAACCTACGTGCAAAAGACTCTTCTACCTTTTCAGCCTACATTTCCATTGCTCTCTTCTTCTGTTCATCTCTCCTCGTCACATGAATGCAGACGGAATTCTGAATTCGATGACACCAAGCTTGGCAAAATCGGACCGACCGTCCTAAAGATTTATCTGTGAAACAATCCAGCCAATCAGATTCGATATGCAAATGAGGGTGGACATAATGAGGGTGGAAGTCGTTTTTACCTCTATACCTAACCCTAACCTAACCCTAACTCCTAACCCTAACCCTAACCCTAACCCTAACCCTAACCTAACCTAACCCTAACCCTAACCCTAACCCTAACCCTAACCCCTAACCCTAACCCTAACCCTAACCCTAACCCTAACCTAACCTAACCCTAACCCTAACCCTAACCCTAACCCTAACCCTAACCCTAACCTAACCCTAACCCTAACCCTAACCCTAACCCTAACCCTAACCCTAACCCTAACCTAACCCTAACCCTAACCCTAACCCTAACCCTAACCCTAACCCACCCTAACCCTAACCCTAACCCTAACCCTAACCCTAACCCTAACCCTAACCCTAATTTGTCAAAAGGGGAGGAGGCAGCATTAAAGGGGTTGACATTCAATAAGAGCTTGATTATTAAGCCAGCAGACAAAGGAAGTATAGTGGTGTTAATGGATAAAGCGCAGTATATAAAGGAAGCTAATAGGCAGCTACAGGATGCGGAGTTTTATCAAAGGTTGAGCAAACCGATGTTTCAGAGTACGAGAGAGGAATTCCTTCTCCTTGGGGAGGATTTAGAACAGCAAGGGTACATAACCAAAGAGCAGAGAGAATATCTCATGGGGGAGGTTAACCCTAGGGGAAGGAGGTTTTATATCTTGCCCAAGATTCATAAGCCTAGGGAGAGCTGGCCATTTCGGACATGCCTCCGGGCGCCTATAGTCTCAGATTGTGGAAGTGAGAGTTATAGGTTTGCAGAGTATATAGATTTTACCTAAACCCCTTGTCTGTTAGGCATAAGAGTTACATTAAGGATACGTATCATTTTATAGAAAAAGTTAAACAAATCCGGGTTGAGGAGGAGGAAAAATGTTTCTTTTTTCTCTAGATGTGGAGAGTTTGTACACAAATATTGAAACCAGAGAGGGTTACGAGCAGTGAAAGCGCTTTTTGAAAAATATCCAGACCATGAAAGACCTGATGGGGTGTTGCTTAAGCTCCTTGCGCTTAGCCTCAATAAAAATGACTTTGAGTTTGATGGTAAGTTTTACCTACAGGTCAAGGGAACAGCAATGGGTAAGAGATTTGCTCCGGCCTATGCAAATATTTATATGGCAGAGTGGGAGTCGAGTGTTTTTTCTAAATGCAGCAAATGGCCTAGGTATTATTTTTAGGTATTTAGATGATATTTGGGGATTTGGGAGTATTCGGAGGTTGATTTTCGATCCTGGGTAGGGATTCTTAATAAGCACCATGACTCCATCAAACTTAAATATGAGATCCAAGAAAAGGAGATTAACTTCCTTGACACCACGGTATATAGGGGCCCAGGTATTGTAGAGAGCAACTCACTGGATATTAGGGTTTACTTTAAACCGACAGACACTCATGCTTATTGCACAAACAGAGTTACCATCCAGCACATACTTTTAGGGGTATAGTGAAATCTCAGCTATTAAGGTTCAGTAGAATATGTACTGTGAAGGAGGATTTCTTGGAGGCTGAAACAAGTTCTTTTTAAAGCTCTAAAAAAGGGAT
Source organism: Xyrauchen texanus (assembly GCF_025860055.1). NCBI lineage: Eukaryota > Metazoa > Chordata > Actinopteri > Cypriniformes > Catostomidae > Xyrauchen > Xyrauchen texanus. The sequence continues at coordinate 31,832 of NW_026266158.1, forward strand.
ATTCGAGGGGTCTTTTGAGAACTGTGGAGAAGCAAATTCTTTCTGATAAGAGCTCAAGAACTCTGAGTTGGAAAGGAAGAGTATAATACCGTTGGTGATGAGATATAGTGAGAAAACCGTGAGACTGGGAAAGGCGTTTAGGAGGAACTTTGAGATGGGAACCTCTGGTACATGGCTGGGGAGCAGAGCAGGGTAATAATTGCCTTCAAGAGAAATGAGAACCTTAAAGACAGGTTGGTCCATAGTAGAATTAGGAGTGCAGTAAAGAGTGGGGAGAGAGGTGTAAGTTGTACTTCAGGGTTGGGAAGGAGCAGGACGTCATTAAGATTCCTAGAGGGTTCCCTTGAATATTAAAAACTGTATATATTTGATTGGTTGTAAAGTCTGTGGAAGGAGATATGTTGGGGAAACGGGTAACTCTATTTTAACAAGGATGAATGCCCATAGATACAACATCAGGAAGGAAATAAAAACAAAGGGTCACTTGGTGGACCATTTTGTTAGACATGGGGTGGGTAGTTTGAGGGTATGGGGTTTGGAGCATGATCCGAGTTGGACCGAAGAGGGATAGGTTGAGGAAGGAATTGGGATGGATTAGGAGATTGGGAACCTTCTTTCCTAGGGGTTTAAATGTGGATTTCACAGGCGGACAGGTTGAATAGATGATGGGTTGGGATAATTTGCAGCTGTCCCACCTAATTCCTATCAGAGGGGTCTGGTGGTGGATTGGGTGGGAGAGCGTGGAGGCCAAGTCTGGCACCGGGGGGTTTCCAGCGCAGTCTCGCAGTACCCCTTAGCTCATCCCTTCCCATTTCACTGCCTTTTGGTCTTGACTGGTAAAGGAATTCCTAAGTGTTTTAAGTAAATGTAAGGTTAACTATCTGAATAGGGAAAAGTCCCAAAAGCAAATGGGGATCACCTTATGGTGTAACTCACTTGTGAACGGACACATTATAAGAGCATGATGGGAGACCCTGTAGTTTCACAGGGACCCCAGAGGCGGACATTTATTATATTATATTATATTATATTATATTATATCATTTTATTAGATTATATTATATTATGTTATATGTTATTATATTTTATTATTATTATTATTATCATCATTATCATTATTATGGTTATTGGTATTTTTACGGTTATAATTATCGTCATTGTCACTGTCACGATTTTTTTGGGGTTACTAGGAGTATTAGTGTCATTATTATCAGCATTGAAGTAATTATTTATTGATAGCATCAAGAACATGATCTCGAACTTTTTATCAATTTCTTCGGTTCTTATTTGTAACCCCAAACCCCCTAACCCTTACCCTTACCCTAAGCCTAACCCTAGCCACTTGGCCCTGCCCCATACCTAATCCTGGCACTGAATCCTGCCCTTCTACCTAACTCTGGCCACTATAGCCCTGCCCTCACACCTTACCCTACCCCTAACCCTGACCACTTAACCCTGCCCCCACAACTAACCTAACAACTTAACCTTGCCCCGCCCCTAATCCTAACCACTTAACTCTGTCCTCATACCTAAACTCCTACCTAACCCTACCTAACCCTAACCACTTAACCCTGCCCCCATACCTAACCCTAACCATTTTGGCCCTGCCCTCCTACCTAACCCCACACCTAACCCTGCCCCTAACCCTAACAACTTAACCCTGCCCCCACACCTAAACACCTAACCCGCCCCTAACCCTAACCACTAAACCCTGTCCCCATACCTAACCCTAACCATTTCAGCCGGCCCTCCTACCTAACCCCACACCTGACCCCGCCCCTAACCCTAACCACTTAACCCTGCCCCTTACCTAAACCTAACCATGTAGCCCTGCACTAACCCTAACCACTTAATCCTGTCCCCATACCTAAAAACCTAACCATTTAGCCCTGCCCTCCTACCTAACCCTGCCCCTAACCCTAAAAAGCTTAACCCTGCCCCCATACCTAAACCCAAAGCCCCACTAACCCCTACCCTAAACCTAACCCTAACCACTTAACCCTGCCCCATACCTAATCCTAGTAATGGAATCCTACCCTTCTACCTAACTCTAGCCACTATAAACCTGCCCTCACACCTAACCCTACCCCTAATCCTAACCATTTAACCCTGCCCCCACAACCAACCTAACAACTTAACCTTGTCCCCGCCCATAACCCTAACCACTTAACTCTGCCCTCATACCTTAACTTCTACCTAACCCTACCTAACCCTAGCCACTAAACCTAACCATCTAAAAGCCCCCACACCTAACCCTGCCCCTAACCCTAACTACTTAACCCTGCCCCATACCTAAACCTAACCATTTAGCCCTGCCCTCCTACCTAACCCTGCCCCTAACCCCAATCATTAACCCTGCCCTCATACCTAACCCTGACCACTTAACCTTGCCCCGCCCTAATCCTAACCACTTAACTCTGCCCCCATACTTAAACCTAACTATTTAGCCCTGCCCCCATACCTAACCCCACACCTAAACCACTAAACCCTGCACCCTACCTAACCCCAACCACTTAGCCCTGCCCTCATACCTAACCCCGCCCCTAACCCTGCCCCTAACCCTAACAACTTAACCCTGCCCCCATACCTAACCCTAACCATTTTGGCCCTGCCCTCCTACCTAACCCCACACCTAACCCTGCCCCTAACCCTAACAACTTAACCCTGCCCCCACACCTAAACACCTAACCCCGCCCCTAACCCTAACCACTAAACCCTGTCCCCATACCTAACCCTAACCATTTCAGCCGGCCCTCCTACCTAACCCCACACCTGACCCCGCCCCTAACCCTAACCACTTAACCCTGCCCCTTACCTAAACCTAACCATGTAGCCCTGCACTAACCCTAACCACTTAATCCTGTCCCCATACCTAAAAACCTAACCATTTAGCCCTGCCCTCCTACCTAACCCTGCCCCTAACCCTAAAAACTTAACCCTGCCCCCATACCTAAACCCAAAACCCCCACTAACCCCTACCCTAAACCTAACCCTAACCACTTAACCCTGCCCCATACCTAATCCTAGTAATGGAATCCTACCCTTCTACCTAACTCTAGCCACTATAAACCTGCCCTCACACCTAACCCTACCCCTAATCCTAACCATTTAACCCTGCCCCCACAACCAACCTAACAACTTAACCTTGTCCCCGCCCATAACCCTAACCACTTAACTCTGCCCTCATACCTTAACTTCTACCTAACCCTACCTAACCCTAGCCACTAAACCTAACCATCTAAAAGCCCCCACACCTAACCCTGCCCCTAACCCTAACTACTTAACCCTGCCCCCATACCTAAACCTAACCATTTAGTCCTGCCCTCCTACCTAATCCTACCCTTAACCCCAACCATTAACCCTGCCCTCATACCTAACCCTGACCACTTAACCTTGCCCCCATACTTAAACCTAACTATTTAGCCCTGTCCTCCTACCTAACCCTGCCCCTAACCCCAACCACTTGGCCCTGCCCTCATACCTAACCCCGCCCCTAAATCCTAACCACTTAACCCTGCCCCCATACCTAACCCTAACCATTTTAGCCCTGCCCTCCTAAACCTGCCCCTAACCACTTAGCCCTGCCCCCACACCTAACCCCGCCCCTAACCCTAACCACTAAACCCTGCCCCCTACCTAACCCCAACCACTTAGCCCTGCCCTCCTACCTAACCCCGCCCCTAACCCTAACCACTAAACCCTGCCCCCATACCTAACCCCAACCACATAACCCTGCCCCCGCACCTGACCCCGCCCAGCTAAACCCCCTACTTCCACCCCTAAAATTAACCCCATATCTAGGGGTTAGCTGTATCCCCACCCCTAAACCGGGTTAACTAACCCTGCCCGGTCTCTAATCTTGTTAGAGACTGACCTGCTTTTTTCTCCCAAAAAATTTTTTTGGGGTGACAATCCCCTTCCCGTTTCCAGGAGGGGGGCTTGGGAGGCCTTCCCCAGGTGGGTCCCTAGTGGATAGTAGGGGTCAGACCAAAACGGGAGGGGGACATGGTGGTTTTTTTCCCCTTTTTTTCCCCCTTTTTTTCCCTTCTTTATAGTCCTTGAGTAGGGATAGGGAGATGACGTGGAGGCAGTTGAGTATTGGGAATATTCTCCACGTTGACGGTTAGAAGTTTTTTTTGGAAACTAGGATGGAGGCAAAGGTCGATCGGTCCACCAGAAACATGCGCCGGCCAGTGCTTTTCTGCGAGTCCCCTAAGTAAACTATAGCAGTCTGGGGGGACTGTTATGGGGGGGGCCGTTGTCCCTAACAACCTAACCCTAACCCCTTAACCTAACCCCTTAACCTAACCCCTAAACTTAACCCCTAAACCTAACCCCTAAACCTAACCCCTTAACCTAACCCCTTAACCTAACCCCTAAACTCAACCCCTTAACCTAACCCCTTAACCTAACCCCTTAACCGCTAACCCTTACCCTAAACCTTACCAGCCCGTGCCTCATGCTTGCAAGTAGCTCGACTGTTTACAACTTCCTTCTAATAATCAGTCTACTTAAAATAATCATAATAAACCAAATACATGGGAAAATAGAAATATGGGTCATTTACACAGTGTTTTAGTTATAATAATCATAAACAAATATAGATAAGGGTGCATTTATGCAATCCAAATTTAAAAATATATATATATATATAATAATTTATCCTTTTAAATACATCACATCTATATAACTATAATTTAAAATTAAATATATATAAATAAAGTATTTCTATAATTTTTTGAAAAGACAGCTAATGTTCTGACTGGCTGGAAATAGTTTATTTTCAAACCAAAAATATGGAAAAGGCTCCAATTGGCTCATTCAAACTGAGTCTCACCTCCATCACTATGATTTACATTCAAATTTTTGAAAAAAAAGCCCTTCTGAAATTATTTTGAAAAGACAGCTACTTTTCTGATTGGCTGAGAGCTGTTTCTTTTTAAACCAAAAGTATGGGAGAAGCTCCTATTGACTCATTCAAATTGAGTCCCGCCCCCCACACTATAAAAAGGGACAACTGAGGATGCAGAAGCTCATTCACTGCTTCCAGCTCTTAATGAGAAAGCCTCTAACACTCTTTGCAATTTAAAAACTTTTCATTCTGATCCTCAACACACTTTGATCTCTTTTCATTTCTTTATTTGACAATTGATTTATTCATTTTGGGATTAATTTATTTACTTTTAATTTTTTTATTATTCATTTTGGGATTTACATTTTTCAAAATTAGAACAAGCCTGCCTGAAGAAGGTTCCAAGAGAACCGAAAGCGTTGCAACGGCTTGTTCAGTTTACAAATTTTTCACATAAAAAACTTAAGAAAAGCTATTTTATTTTATTTGTTTACATTCAAAAAAATATTGACATATAAGCCACAACAATTTTTTTTTGTTTTACTTACCTTAAAATCCTTGCTTTTATTTTCACATTTAGAATAACAGCCTGTTCATATAAAAACATAAAATCATTTTTATTTGATTAACTCAATTTGACTCGCTTTGATTTATAAATTACAAAAAAACAAGACAATTTTTAGATTTACTTACCTGATTTCAATTTCTGCAAGAAAAATCCTTACTTTTACAGTTACAAATTCAAAACAACATTTCCTAAAACTATGGTTTGGCCAGAAAGGGACGGTTGGACGGTGGTCACACGTGGTCGCAGGCTTGCCAGGCATGGCACAGTCTGGCCTATGCCCGTTCCTACCGCGACACTGAACGTCATGCACAGGGAGAAAGAGCGTTCACCTATGCGGATGCAGTCAAATATGGTGGCCATCAGGCCCAGCGTCATGCACAAGAGAGAGAGTGCATGCACGTGCAGTAAAATATGGTGGCCACATGAGGGCAGCACAGACTCACCATAGTCAGTCTTATCAGTGGTCTGGCAGACCACAATTTTTGAACCCGGGCCCGTTTGGGGCTCGGTACAGTGATGTTCCACCAAAAATCCTTTACTGAAGGAACCCACGGGGATGGGTGCAGAACAAAACACAGAAAGTTCGTTCACACCTGCAAAATAAAAACACACATCAGAAACAAAAAATAAAGCCCAAGCATTCAGATGACCCTGACTTTGTAGCAAAAACCCGTACCTTATTTAAAATCATCAAATTGGTGCATCACAAAAATAACGTCAGTCAGGAACAGCCTCCTGCAATTGACAAAATTGAAAAACACCTGTCAGAGGTCATCAAACCAGCTTTGCCAAACCCCACAACACAAGCCCTCATTGAAGGCAATGCCAAAAACTGGGCCTATACCACTATGCTGATTCTTAAAAACCATTATGAAGACGCATTGGTGGAAGAAATGGCTAAACTCCAGCACATTCCCTCCCAGGGCTGGGAGGAATGTTTCAATACTGGCTATATTATGGGCTAAACGTGGTATCGGTAAAAGACTGAAAGACAAAACAATACACGAGGCTCACGGGTTGGTAGGGGAGAGATGGCACACCTCCGTCCCTACCTTGGATTCTGGAGAAACGAGGGAGGAAGCGGAGACCCAAAATCTCTCTCCCGCTCCTCCTCTCCCAGAAAACACAATGACTAATAGAGTTATGGTGCAGGCTTTGGTGCACACCATGACGGACGCACAATCTCTGTCTGAAACATCCACCCCTTAGTAACAAAACCGACCAAAACAGCATGCACGATGACAGACCCACCGAACGATTGGTCTCCTATTAGAAAGGAGGACTCGGACAGTCATTCAGAGATTACCATAAATCTCCCTGCCTCCCCAAAAGAACAACGCACTCCTCGCGTTCGTCCCAACCCCTGTATCAGACAGGAACAAGACCTCATCCTTATCGAGGATCAAGGGAGTGCTGAACGGGATAATCTCGGCTCACAAAGAGTCACCTTAAGCCCGAAAAAGTCACCAGCCTCAGGACAGCCACACAGGCTCGTTTAAGTGTCGAACTCAACACACCTTCTGGAGCACGACGTGACTCCCAGGAGGACGGACCGAATAGACACCTAAACACGTCCAGAAAAATGATAGAATGGAAGCTGAGTGTGCGAAAAAAATGGCTCGTTATCGGGGACTCCAATCTGTCCAAAATTCCACCTTTTAAGAATTCTGACCTCCAAATAGAAAGCTATCCAGGGGCCACACCAGGATCGCCTATATTTCTGCCAATTTAAAACACATTCCGGCCCTGTCCAGATCTGAATTTCACACTGAAAGTGACCATATACACTGGACGGTGGACACAGCCAGAAACATGCTCCGGCACTGGCTTCAACATTTAAAATAAATATCCCCACAAGCCTGTATGCGCAGGAGGGGCATCGAAACGTTGTAATCCTATCTAAAAAATTCCATATCACTCCCCCACAACTTTGCCTGCTCAACAGGGGTTTGACTTTTATTCCATCGGGTAGAACGAGCAGAAAACGCCTCGAAATGCAGACACGATACGACCTGCAACAATACCACAGGAGACTTAAATTGGCAGCCTATTTCCAAAATGAGACTGACTCAAATCCCCCTCCGTTCACACCCAAATCGGACTGGGTCCCACCCGCAGACAAACTACCCGCAGATCTCCGCGACGTTATTCGAAAAGGATCTGGAATATCTTAAAAAACATTTTAGACCGTCCCAGGAAGAGCTTAACCTCACTCTGGAGGAAACGAACGCTCTAAAACAGTTAAAGGGCAATAAACAGATCGTCATTAAACCTGCAGACAAGGGCAGTGCGATAGTCATATGGGACCGAGAACAATATTTATGGGAGGGATATAGACAATTGAATGACCTAAAATATTACCAGAAATTGGATGGACCCATTTTTTTAGACACTGTACCTATGGTTAAAAATATAGTCCAAACCCTATATCAGAAAAAACACATCAACGCAAAAACAAAAGTCCTACCTATTGGGTAACGCTGGAACCTAGAAGCAGGAGGTTCTACATGCTCCCCAAAATACACAAAGACCCGACCAAATGGAGCAAACCTCACGAAATTCCCCAGGAAGGCCTATAGTATCCGATTGCGGCAGTGAAACGTACTATACGGCAGAATTTTTAGATTTCTACTTAAATCCTCTTTCGACGGGCCACCCCAGCTATATAAAAGACACGTATGATTTTGTCCAGAAAGTCAAAAGACTAAAAATTCCCCAAAAGGCCATCCTGTTCACTATGGACGTGGATGGCCTTTACACAAACATCGACATCCAAGAGGGAATTCAGGCCATTAAAAATATTTTTCAAAAAACCCAGACACCTCCAGGCCCGACAAAGAACTCATCCAATTATTAGACATCAATTTAAATAGAAACGATTTTGAGTTCAATGGGGAATTTTTCCTGCAAGTTAAAGGCACGGCGATGGGCAAGAAGTTTGCCCCGGCCTACGCTTAACATATTTATGGCAGAATGGGAGGCTTCGGCCTTATCCCGATGCCAAAAACAGCCCCTTCACTATTTTAGGTACCTAGATGATATCTGGGGAGTATGGACTCACTCTGAAGACGAGTTCATGGAATTTGTGGCGACACTAAATAACCATAACCCATCTATTAAATTAAAATCCACCACCAGTCACCTATCGGTAGACTTTCTGGACACCACAACTTACAAGGGTCCAGATTTCATTTCGTCGCACAAATTGGACATTAAAGTCTTCTTCAAAGAAACCGACATGCATGCCCTACTACATAAAAGCAGTTTTCACCCAAAACACACTTACTCAGGCCTCGTCAAGTCGCAACTCCTGAGGTTCCGTCGCATATGCACCCAGGAACGGGACTTCAGAGAAGCGACACGAATCCTCTTCAAAGCGCTCCGGCCCAGAGGATATAACAGGTCCTTCTTGAGAAAGGTTTTTAAATCATACTTGACAAGCAGGGCCCAGGCGGAGGGGACCGGCGTCCCCTTTGTCCTGACTTACTCCTCGGCCGCTCTGAAACTGACCAAAGAGGTAAAGTCCAACTTCCAGAACATATTGGGACAGACACAAATATTGAAGAACCACAGAGTTATAGCAGCATTTAGAAAAAACAAAAGTTTACAAGACTATCTAATTAGAGCCAAACTCCATCCTCTTAGGTTAAGGGGTTAACCCTAACCCTAACCCTAACCCTAACCCTAACCTAACCCCTAAACTTAAGCCCTAAACCTAACCCCTAAACCTAACCCCTAAACCTAACCCCTAAACCTAACCCCTAAACCTAACCCCTAAACCTAACCCCTTAACCTAACCCCTAAACCTAACCCCTAAACCTAACCCCTAAACTTAACCCCTTAACCTAACCCCTTAACCTAACCCCTAAACCTAACCCTTAAACGCTAACCCTTACCCTAAACCTTACCAGCCCGTGCCTCATGCTTGCAAGTAGCTCGACTGTTTACAACTTCCTTCTAATAATCAGTCTACTTAAAATAATCATAATAAACCAAATACATGGGAAAATAGAAATATGGGTCATTTACACAGTGTTTTAGTTATAATGATCAGAAACAAATATAGATAAGGGTGCATTTATGCAATCCAAATTTAAAAATATATATATATAATAATTTATCCTTTTAAATACATTACATAATATAACTATAATTTAAAATGAAATATATATAGTTATTTATCCTTTTAAATACATCACATAATATAACTATAATTTAAAATCAAATATATATAATAATTTATCCTTTTAAATCCATTGCATCTATATAACTATAATTTAAAATTAAATATATATAAATAAAGTATTTCTATAATTTTTTGAAAAGACAGCTAATGTTCTGACTGGCTGGAAATAGTTTATTTTCAAACCAAAAATATGGAAAAGGCTCCAATTGGCTCATTGAAACTGAGTCTCACCTCCATCACTATGATTTACATTCAAATTTAAAAAAAAAAGCCCTTCTGAAATTATTTTGAAAAGACAGCTACTTTTCTGATTGGCTGAGAGCTGTTTCTTTTTGAACCAAAAGTATGGGAGAAGCTCCTATTGACTCATTCAAATTGAGTCCCGCCCCCCACACTATAAAAAGGGACAACTGAGGATGCAGAAGCTCATTCACTGCTTCCAGCTCTTAATGAGAAAGCCTCTAACACTCTTTGCAATTTAAAAACTTTTTATTCTGATCCTCAACACACTTTGATCTCTTTTCATTTCTTTATTTGACAATTGATTTATTCATTTTGGGATTCATTTCTTTACTTTTAATTTTTTTATTATTCTTTTTGGGATTTACATTTTTCAAAATTAGAACAAGCCTGCCTGAAGAAGGTTCTGAGAGAACCGAAACGTTGCAACGGCTTGTTCAGTTTACAATTTTTTCACATATAAAAAAAACTTAAGAAAAGCTATTTTATTTGATTTGTTTACATTCAAAAAAATATTGACATATAACCCACAAAAAATTTTGTTTTACTTAAAATCCTTGCTTTTATTTTCACATTTAGAACAACAGCCTGTTCATATAAAAACATAGAAGACATATAAGCCACAAAATATTTAGTTTTACTTACCTTTAAATCTTTGATTTGATTTTCACATTTAAAGCAACAGCCTGTTCATATAAAAACATAAAATCATTTTTATTTGATTCACTCTATTTGACTTGCTTTGATTTATAACTCACAAAAAAAAAAAACTTTTTTAGATTTACTTACCTGATTTCAATTTCTGAAAGAAAAATCCTTAGTTTTACATTTACAAATTTACAACAACATTTCCTAAAACTATGGTTTGGCCAGAAAGGGATGGTTGGACGGTGGTCACACGTGGTCGCAGGCTTGCCAGGCATGGCACAGTCTGGCCTATGCCCCGTTCCTACCGCGACACTGAGCGCCACGCACAGGGAGAAAGAGCGTTCACCTATGCGGATGCAGTCAAATATGGTGGCCATCAGGCCCAGCGTCATGCACAGGAAGAGAGAGTGCATGCACGTGGAGTGAAATATGGTGGCCACATGAGGGCAGCACAGACTCACCATAGTCAGTCTTATCAGTGGTCTGGCAGACCACAATTTTTTGAACCCCAGGCCCGTTTGGGGCCCGGTACATGGATGTTCCAACAAAAATCCTTTACTGAAGGAACCACAGGGATGGGTGCAGAACAAAACACAGAAAGTTCGTTCACACCTGCAAAATAAAAACACACATCAGAAACAAAAAATAAAGCCCAAGCATTCAGATGACCCTGACTATGTAGCAAAAACCCGTACCTTATTTAAAATCATCAAATTGGTGCATCACAAAAATAATATCAGTCAGGAACAGCCTCCTGCAATTGACAAAATTGAAAAACACCTGTCAGAGGTCATCAAACCAGCTTTGCCAAACCCCACAACACAAGCCCTCATTGAAGGCAATGCCAAAAACTGGGCCTATACCACTATGCTGATTCTTAAAAACCATTATGAAGACGCATTGGTGGAAGAAATGGCTAAACTCCAGCACATTCCCTCCCAGGGCTGGGAGGAATGTTTCAATACGGCTATATTATGGGCTAAACGTGGTATCGGTAAAAGACTGAAAGACAAAACAATACACGAGGCTCACGGGTTGGTAGGGGAGAGATGGCACACCTCCGTCCCTGCCTTGGATTCTGGAGAAACGAGGGAGGAAGCAGAGACCCAAAATCTCTCTCCCGCTCCTCCTCTCCCAGAAAACACAATGACTAATAGAGTTATGGTGCAGGCTTTGGTGCACACCATGACGGACGCACAATCTCTGTCTGAAACATCCACCCCCATAGTAACAAAACCGACCAAAACAGCATGCACGATGACAGACCCACCGAACGATTGGTCTCCTATTAGAAAGGAGGACTCGGACAGTCATTCAGAGATTACCATAAATCTCCCTGCCTCCCCAAAAGAACAACGCACTCCTCGCGTTCGTCCCAACCCCTGTATCAGACAGGAACAAGACCTCGTCCTTATCGAGGATCAAGGGGAGTGCGAACGGGATAATCTCGGCTCACAAAGAGTCACCTTAAGCCCCGAAAAAGTCACCAGCCTCAGGACAGCCACACAGGCTCGTTTAAGTGTCGAACTCAACACACCTTCTGGAGCACGACGTGACTCCCAGGAGGACGGACCGAATAGACACCTAAACACGTCCAGAAAAATGATAGAATGGAAGCTGAGTGTGCGAAAAAAATGGCTCGTTATCGGGGACTCCAATCTGTCCAAAATTCCACCTTTTAAGAATTCTGACCTCCAAATAGAAAGCTATCCAGGGGCCACGTTCAGACACATGGAGGCTGTGATCAATAAAAACGCAGTCTCCACTGACGTGGAACATGTCATCTTATCATTAGGGATTAACAGCCGGGCGCAGAACGCCAAGGACACTGCCATCAAACAGATGCAGGCGGCTTTAAGAGCGGCAAAAGTAAAATTTCCACTGGCAGAAATTTGGGTTCCAGAGTTGAACTTTTCAGGAATGCTCCCAACAAAGGAGCAAACACAATTGACCATCCTGAACGCCTATATTTCTGCCAATTTAAAACACATTCCGGCCCTGTCCAGATCTGAATTTCACACTGAAAGTGACCATATACACTGGACGGTGGACACAGCCAGAAACATGCTCCAGCACTGGCTTCAACATTTAAAATAAATATCCCCACAAGCCTGTATGCGCAGGAGGGGCATCGAAATGTTGTAGGTACACTGTAAAAACTGCATTTACCTGAATGAGAAGTGAATCCAGTCGAGGGAGCGACATTGATGGCCTGTGCACACTGGTTAGCGCCTACCCTCCTTAACTAACACTTCCTAACCCCTTAACCTAACCCCTAAACTTAACCCCTTAACCTAACCCCTAAACCTAACCCCTAAACCTAACCCCTTAACCTAACCCCTTAACCTAACCCCTAAACCTAACCCTTAACCGCTAACCCTTACCCTAAACCTTACCAGCCCGTGCCTCATGCTTGCAAGTAGCTCGACTGTTTACAACTTCCTTCTAATAATCAGTCTACTTAAAATAATCATAATAAACCAAATACATGGGAAAATAGAAATATGGGTCATTTACACAGTGTTTTAGTTATAATAATCATAAACAAATATAGATAAGGGTGCATTTATGCAATCCAAATTTAAAAATATATATATATATAATAATTTATCCTTTTAAATACATCACATCTATATAACTATAATTTAAAATTAAATATATATAAATAAAGTATTTCTATAATTTTTTGAAAAGACAGCTAATGTTCTGACTGGCTGGAAATAGTTTATTTTCAAACCAAAAATATGGAAAAGGCTCCAATTGGCTCATTCAAACTGAGTCTCACCTCCATCACTATGATTTACATTCAAATTTTTGAAAAAAGCCCTTCTGAAATTATTTTGAAAAGACAGCTACTTTTCTGATTGGCTGAGAGCTGTTTCTCTTTAAACCAAAAGTATGGGAGAAGCTCCTATTGACTCATTCAAATTGAGTCCCGCCCTCCACACTATAAAAAGGGACAACTGAGGATGCAGAAGCTCATTCACTGCTTCCAGCTCTTAATGAGAAAGCCTCTAACACTCTTTGCAATTTAAAAACTTTTTATTCTGATCCTCAACACACTTTGATCTCTTTTCATTTCTTTATTTGACAATTGATTTATTCATTTTGGGATCAATTTCTTTACTTTTAATTTTTTTATTATTCATTTTGGGATTTACATTTTTCAAAATTAGAACAAGCCTGCCTGAAGAAGGTTCCAAGAGAACCGAAACGTTGCAACGGCTTGTTCAGTTTACAATTTTTTCACATATAAAAAAAACTTAAGAAAAGCTATTTTATTTTATTTGTTTACATTCAAAAAAATATTGACATATAACCCACAAAAAATTTTGTTTTACTTAAAATCCTTGCTTTTATTTTCACATTTAGAACAACAGCCTGTTCATATAAAAACATAGAAGACATATAAGCCACAAAATATTTAGTTTTACTTACCTTTAAATCCTTGATTTGATTTTCACATTTAAAGCAACAGCCTGTTCATATAAAAACATAAAATCATTTTTATTTGATTCACTCTATTTGACTTGCTTTGATTTATAACTCACAAAAAAAAAAAACTTTTTTAGATTTACTTACCTGATTTCAATTTCTGAAAGAAAAATCCTTAGTTTTACATTTACAAATTTACAACAACATTTCCTAAAACTATGGTTTGGCCAGAAAGGGATGGTTGGACGGTGGTCACACGTGGTCGCAGGCTTGCCAGGCATGGCACAGTCTGGCCTATGCCCCGTTCCTACCGCGACACTGAGCGCCACGCACAGGGAGAAAGAGCGTTCACCTATGCGGATGCAGTCAAATATGGTGGCCATCAGGCCCAGCGTCATGCACAGGAAGAGAGAGTGCATGCACGTGCAGTGAAATATGGTGGCCACATGAGGGCAGCACAGACTCACCATAGTCAGTCTTATCAGTGGTCTGGCAGACCACAATTTTTTGAACCCCGGGCCCGTTTGGGGCCCGGTACATGGATGTTCCAACAAAAATCCTTTACGAAGGAACCACGGGGATGGGTGCAGAACAAAACACAGAAAGTTCGTTCACACCTGCAAAATAAAAACACACATCAGAAACAAAAAATAAAGCCCAAGCATTCAGATGACCCTGACTATGTAGCAAAAACCCGTACCTTATTTAAAATCATCAAATTGGTGCATCACAAAAATAATATCAGTCAGGAACAGCCTCCTGCAATTGACAAAATTGAAAAACACCTGTCAGAGGTCATCAAACCAGCTTTGCCAAACCCCACAACACAAGCCCTCATTGAAGGCAATGCCAAAAACTGGGCCTATACCACTATGCTGATTCTTAAAAACCATTATGAAGACGCATTGGTGGAAGAAATGGCTAAACTCCAGCACATTCCCTCCCAGGGCTGGGAGGAATGTTTCAATACGGCTATATTATGGGCTAAACGTGGTATCGGTAAAAGACTGAAAGACAAAACAATACACGAGGCTCACGGGTTGGTAGGGAAGAGATGGCACACCTCCGTCCCTGCCTTGGATTCTGGAGAAACGAGGGAGGAAGCAGAGACCCAAAATCTCTCTCCCGCTCCTCCTCTCCCAGAAAACACAATGACTAATAGAGTTATGGTGCAGGCTTTGGTGCACACCATGACGGACGCACAATCTCTGTCTGAAACATCCACCCCCATAGTAACAAAACCGACCAAAACAGCATGCACGATGACAGACCCACCGAACGATTGGTCTCCTATTAGAAAGGAGGACTCGGACAGTCATTCAGAGATTACCATAAATCTCCCTGCCTCCCCAAAAGAACAACGCACTCCTCGCGTTCGTCCCAACCCCTGTATCAGACAGGAACAAGACCTCATCCTTATCGAGGATCAAGGAGAGTCGCGAACGGGATAATCTCGGCTCACAAAGAGTCACCTTAAGCCCCGAAAAAGTCACCAGCCTCAGGACAGCCACACAGGCTCGTTTAAGTGTCGAACTCAACACACCTTCTGGAGCACGACGTGACTCCCAGGAGGACGGACCGAATAGACACCTAAACACGTCCAGAAAAATGATAGAATGGAAGCTGAGTGTGCGAAAAAAATGGCTCGTTATCGGGGACTCCAATCTGTCCAAAATTCCACCTTTTAAGAATTCTGACCTCCAAATAGAAAGCTATCCAGGGGCCACGTTCAGACACATGGAGGCTGTGATCAATAAAAACGCAGTCTCCACTGACGTGGAACACATCATCTTATCATTAGGGATTAACAGCCGGGCGCAGAACGCCAAGGACACTGCCATCAAACAGATGCAGGTGGCTTTAAGAGCAGCAAAAGTAAAAGTTCCACTGGCAGAAATTTGGGTTCCAGAGTTGAACTTTTCAGGAATGCTCCCAACAAAGGAGCAAACACAATTGACCATCCTGAACGCCTATATTTCTGCCAATTTAAAACACATTCCGGCCCTGTCCAGATCTGAATTTCACACTGAAAGTGACCATATACACTGGACGGTGGACACAGCCAGAAACATGCTCCAGCACTGACTTCAACATTTAAAATAAATATCCCCACAAGCCTGTATGCGCAGGAGGGGCATCGAAATGTTGTAGGTACACTGTAAAAACTGCATTTACCTGAATGAGAAGTGAATCCAGTCGAGGGAGCGACATTGATGGCCTGTGCACACTGGTTAGCGCCTACCCTCCTTAACTAACACTTCCTAACCCCTTAACCTAACCCCTTAACCTAACCCCTAAACCTAACCCCTTAACCTAACCCCTAAACTTAACCCCTTAACCTAACCCCTAAACTTAACCCCTAAACCTAACCCCTTAACCTAACCCCTAAACTCAACCCCTTAACCTAACCCCTAAACCTAACCCTTAACCGCTAACCCTTACCCTAACCCTTACCCTAACCACTTAACCCTGCCGCCGCACCTAACCCCGCCCCTAACCTTAAATCAAACCCCCTAGCTCCACCCCTAAAATTAACCCCACATCTAGGGGTTAGCTGTATCCCCGCTCCTAAACCGGGTTAACTAACCCTGCCCGGTCTCTAATCTGGTTAGAGACTGACCTGCCTTTTTTCTTCAAAAAATTTTTTTTGGGTGTGACAACCCCCTTCCCTTTTTCCGGGAGGGGGGCTTGGGAGGCCTTCCCCAGGTGGGTCCCCAGTGGATAGCAGGGGTCAGACCAAAAAAGAAGGGGACATAATAATATTTTTTTTCCCCCTTTTTCTTATAGTCCTTGAGTAGGAATAGGGAGATGACGTGGAGGTAGTTGAGTATTGGGATTATCCTCCACGTTGATGGTTAGAAGTTTTTTTTTTTTTTTTGGAAACTAGGATGGAGGATTGTGGGTAGCATGTAGTCACCACGGTGGTATGATTTAGGTTCTCATAATGGATGGTTGGATGAGTGGACGCAACACAGTAGATGACAGAAACTCACCGTGAGTTATTTTTCCAACCAATAAAACCCGAGATTAAACAAGAGCTGCAGACGGGACAAAGGGATTTCTCGAATTGCAGCTGTGTGTGAAGCGAGTGAATGCGTTGGATTGCGGAGACCACGTGGGACTGGAGGAAGGACGGAGTAGGAAATGATGGAGGTAGAGGGCGCGAGTGTGAGTGGAAGTAAGCGGAAGAAAAAGAGCTCATTGGAAATATCAGATGTTTATTCTGAGGTAAAAGATAGGGAAAAGGGAAAAGAGTTTAGTGTGTTTATCTCACTGGTGCAGGAGGGAGCGACTTTTGATGTATGGAGTCCAATACAACTTTCGAAAGCCATACATAAGGAAATTGGGGATGTAAATAGTGTGAAAAAATTGAGGAATGGATCATTATTGGTAAAGTGTAAGGATGAGGTTCAACAAAAGAAGGCAGTCAGGGCAAATGTATTAAATGGACAGAAAATAAAAGGGGTGAAAGATCAAAGAAGAATTAGAGGAGTAATAACAGGAATCCCTGAGAAGGAATCAATGGAAGGAATGTGTACAAATATAAAAAATGTAAAGGTGAGTGAGGCAAAAAGATTAAAAACAAAAAGAGATGGTGTAGTATGTGATAGTCTCTCAGTAATACTTACCTTTGAAGAAGAAAGACTTCCAGAGAAAGTTTTTATAGGGTACATGAGCTACGATGTGAGGATGTACATACCACCCCCTTTAAGGTGTTTCAAATGCCAACGATATGGGCATGTGGCAGCAGCATGTAAAGGGAAAATAAGATGCAGTAAATGTGGAGGTGAACACAAATATGATGAATGTGAGGAAGGGGCAAGGAAAAAATGTTGCAATTGTGGTGGAGAGCATAGTGCTGCATATGGTGGGTGTGAAGTATACAAGCGAATGCAAGAAGTGCAGAAGGTTAAAGTGAATCAGGAAATCACGTATGCTGA
Organism: Xyrauchen texanus; assembly: GCF_025860055.1. NCBI lineage: Eukaryota > Metazoa > Chordata > Actinopteri > Cypriniformes > Catostomidae > Xyrauchen > Xyrauchen texanus. The sequence goes on from NW_026266158.1 coordinate 49,702, forward strand.
AGCAGCCAGGAGAGTACCAAAGATACCACAAAATGCAGTGAGCATCAGTAAAGACAATGACGGATGTGTAAAATGTGACAGGATTCAGGAAGAAACATTGATAGTGAGCAAAGTAGGCTTTGTGCTCTTCATGGCAGAAATCATTAACTGCACAGCCCAGACGACTAGCAGGACTGAAAGGATTAAGATTATAGTAAAAACTGCTGAGAAGTATTTGGATGTAAAAGGGTTACAGTGGGAAAATATTAGAGAAACCCTTGAGGAAACTCAACAATCACAGTCATGGGTTGGATCCTCTTAATGGTGTTAATAATACTCCAATGGAATGCTAGGAGCTTAATTGCGAATGGTCAGGAGTTTAAGAAGTATGTGGAAGATGTTAAGGAGAAGCCCAATGTTATTTGTGTTCAAGAAACGTGGTTAATTCCTAGGCTAGATTTTATCATAAAAGGGTATAATGTAGTAAGAAGGGATAGAGAGAATGGGAAAGGTGGAGGGATTATGACTTTTATACAGAAAGGGTTGCAGTACAAGGAAATTAAGAAAGGAGAGGAATTGGAATATGTCACTGTAGAAGTGTGGGTAAAAGAGGGTAATATTAAAATTATAAATTTTACAACCCCTGTAATCAGTTAAAAAGCAGTCAGCTTGAGGAAATTTGGAAAGATTTGGAGGGTAGAGTTATTTGGTGTGGAGATTTTAATGCACATAGCACTTTATGGGGTGATAAAGATGACGTAAATGGGAATGTGTTGGAAGAATTTATAGAAGAGAAAGAACTAGTATGTCTTAATGATGGAACTTGTACAAGGATAGATGTATCTAGGGGAAAAGAGTCAGCAATAGACTTAACCTTTGGCACGAGAAATGTGGCGGACAAATGTGAATGGGAGGTGTTAAGAGGAAACACAGTAGGTAGTGATCACTATCCTATAAAGGTACACATAGGTGTGGAGATAGAGAAAGAGAAAGAAGTGAAAGTAGAGAAGTGGTTTGTAAAGAAAGCTGATTGGGATAAGTTTGAAGAGCTAAGTGAGGAATGGCTATCATGTGTTGATTGTAGTGAAAGTATTGATATATTAACTAGAGAAATTAGGTCAAGCATAATAGCAGCAGCAGATGTCACTATTCCAAAATCAAAACCTAAACGCTTGAATAAAATAGTGCCATGGTGGTCAAGAGAGTGTAAGGAAGCTGTTAAAGAAAGAAACAAGGCATTTAGATTACTTAAGAGGACACATAATTTCCAGCTTTTGATAGAATACAAGAGAGCGCAAGCAATGGTAAGGCAAAGTGTCAGGAAAGCAAAAAGGGAGTACTGGAGGAAGTTTTGTGATTCTTTAGGACGAACTACTCCAATAGAGAAGGTTTGGGGGATGATTAGGAAAATGAAAGGAAATGGAAGGGAATATGGATATCCTGTGATAATTGATGGAGATGACAGTATAACCTCTAGTAAGAAGAAAGCAGAAGTTATAGGAAAAACACTAGCTAAAGTACACAGTTCAGAAAACCTTAGTTATGAAGAAAGAAAAGGGAGAGAAGAAACTGTGTCTAAATATCTAAGGGTGTTTGAGAATGGGAATGGGGAAAGTGATAGTTTGAATGAGAAGTTTACAAAAGGAGAATTGAATAGAGCACTGAAGAAGTTAGGAAAGTCAGCTCCAGGAAGAGACAATATATGCTACTCAATGTTAGAAAATCTGAGTGATAGTGGTAAGGATGTCCTGTTGAAATTGTACAATAAGATATGGATGGAGGGAATTATCCCTAAAGAGTGGAAGGAGTCTATCATTGTACCAATTAAGAAGCCGGGGAAAGACCCTCATAGTCCAAGCAGTTATAGACCTATAGCATTGACATCGCAGATGGGTAAGACAATGGAGAAAATGATAAATGATAGGCTGATGTATTGGGTAGAGTCAAAAGGATGGTTGCAATGTTACCAAAGTGGCTTCAGAAGGGGAAGGGGTACTATGGACCCAGTGGTATGCCTGGAGGAAGCCATAAGAAAGGCTCAAGTGAATAAAGAGACTGTAGTGGCAGTGTTTTTTGACATAGAGAAAGCATATGACATGATGTGGTCAGAAGGACTATTAATTAAATTAAATCAGATGGGAGTTAGGGGACGGATGTATCAGTGGGTCAGAGATTTCCTATCTGAAAGAACATTGAGAGTTAAAATTGATGGGGAACTAAGTGAGAGTTTTAGAGTAGAAAATGGAACCCCTCAAGGAAGCATTGTGAGTCCTTTATTATTTGTAATTATGATAGACCAGATATTTAAAGACTTGCATGGCCTAGATGGAGTAGCGTTATTTGCGGATGACGGTGCAATGTGGAAGAAGGGAAGGAACATTTGAGTTTATTGTGCATAAGATGCAAGATGCGGTGAATGAAGTTCAGCAATGGGGAGTGAAATGGGGGTTTAGAATTTCAATAGAGAAGACAAAGGTTATGTTCTTTACAAGGAAAAACATTAATCGAGAATTAAAAATAATGGTGTTAGATAAAGAGCTTGAGAGGGTTGAGATCTTTAAATATCTGGGAGTCTGGTTTGATAAGAGGTTGACATGGGCATGTCACATCCAAAAGATGGTAGATAAATGTAAAAGGATACTAAATGTTATGAGGTGTCTATGTGGGATAGATTGGGGTGCTACAAGGTCAGCATTAAAAACCATCTATACAGGTCTAATGAGATCAGTGTTTGACTACGGCTGTATAGCATATGGATCTGCCTCCAAGACAAGCTTAAACAAACTTGATGGTATGCAAAATCAAGCAATGAGGATAATTAGTGGTGCAATAAAAACTTCACCAGTAGCTGCAATTCAAGTAGAGGTGGGTGAGATGCCACTGCATTTGAGGAGAGACCAGCTAGCACTGGTATACTGGGCAAATATCAGGGGCATAAAGAGAACCACATGTCTCAGACAGTATTAAGGGAATGTCAGGAAAAAGAAAGTATGAAAATTAAAAGTTATGGGTGGGTTATAAAAGATAAGGTGAATAACATGGGAATTGGTTCTCTGAACATCAGCCCAACAGTGGCATATCCAGTAGTGCCTCCTTGGATGTTAGAAGAATTGAAGGTTGATTTTGGAATATTGGAGGAAAGGAAGAAAGATGGAGTGGATAAGTATGGGGTAAGCAACTATATAACAGGAAAATACAAAGAGTGTGTAAAGGTTTTTACAGATGCATCTAAAAACATTGAGAAGAGAGTAGGGGTAGCTTATGTAATCCCTGAGGTGGGAATAGCAAAGGCAAAAAGGATAAATGATGACCTGGCAGTGTATACTGCTGAACTGGTTGCCATATGGTTAGCACTCTTGTGGTTAGAGTCTAACAATTGTCTGCAGGCAGTGATTGCCTCTGATTCAAGTTCAGCAATGTTCAGTATTCAGAATTATCGGTCTGATTCAAGGGAAGATATTTTAATTGAAATTTTACAGCTAGCAAATGGAATACAAGCATCAGGAAGGAGGGTGACATTCTTATGGGTTCCAGCCCATATAGGAGTGGAAGGTAACGAAATGGCCGATGAGCATGCAAAGAGAGCAACAGAAAAAAGCAATATAGATGTAAAGTACAGTAAAGCAGAGATAAAAAGTATAGTTAAGGCTAAAACTATTAAAAAGTGGCAACATATCTGGGATAATGGGTGCTCAGCAAGACATCTATATAGGATACAGGGTAAAGTGGGAAAAGACATACACATAACCAGATCAAGACAGGAAGAAATTGTGCTGACTAGGATGAGGTTGGGTCATACAAAGTTGAATAGTACAATGTTTTTAATAAAAAAG
>NW_026266159.1:0-20000 GCF_025860055.1 Xyrauchen texanus
AGAAACAATATAGAACTATATTTCTATACAGAACGCATTAAACACATCTCATTAGAGTTCATATGGAGGATTCAGTGATGTGAGAAACAATATAGAACTATATTTCTATACAGAACTCATTAAACACATCTCATTTGAGTTCATATGGAGGATTCAATGATGCGAGAAACAATATAGAACTATATTTCTATACAGAACTCATTAAACACGTCTCATTAGAGTTCATATGGAGGATTCAGTGATGCGAGAAACAATATAGAACTATATTTCTATACAGAACTCATTAAACACATCTCATTAGAGTTCATATGGAGGATTCAATGATGTAAGAAACAATATAGAACTGTATTTCTATACAGAACTCATTAAACACATCTCATTAGAGTTCATATGGAGGTTTCAATGATGTAAGAAACAATATAGAACTATATTTCTATACAGAACACATTAGAGTTCATATGGAGGATTCAATGACGTAATAAGAAATATAGAATTATATTTCTATACAGAACTCATTAAACACGTCTCATTAGAGTTCATATGGAGGATTCAGTGATGTAAGAAACAATATAGAACTTTATTTCTATACAGAACTCATTAAACACATCTCATTAGAGTTCATATGGAGGTTTCAATGATGTAAGAAACAATATAGAACTATATTTCTATACAGAACTCATTAAACACATCTCATTAGAGTTCATATGGAGGATTCAATGATGTAAGAAACAATATAGAACTATATTTCTATACAGAACTCATTAAACACATCTCATTAGAGTTCATATGGAGGATTCAGTGATGTGAGAAACAATATAGAACTATATTTCTATACAGAACTCATTAAACACATCTCATTAGAGTTCATATGGAGGATTCAGTGACGTGAGAAACAATATAGAACTATATTTCTATACAGAACACATTAGAGTTCAAATGGAGGATTCAATGACGTAATAAGAAATATAGAACTATATTTCTATACAGAACTCATTAAACACATCTCATTTGAGTTCATATGGAGGATTCAGTGATGTGAGAAACAATATAGAACTATATTTCTATACAGAACTCATTAAACACATCTCATTAGAGTTCACATGGAGGATTCAGTCATGTAAGAACAATATAGAACTATATTTGTATACAGAACTCATTAAACACATCTCATTAGAGTTCATATGGAGGATTCAGTGATGTGAGAAACAATATAGAACTATATTTCTATACAGAACTCATTAAACACATCTCATTAGAGTTCATATGGAGGATTCAGTGACGTGAGAAACAATATAGAACTATATTTCTATACAGAACACATTAGAGTTCATATGGAGGATTCAATGGCGTAATAAGAAATATAGAACTATATTTCTATACAGAACTCATTAAACACATCTCATTAGAGTTCATATGGAGGATTCAGTGATGTGAGAAGCAATATAGAACTATATTTCTATACAGAACTCATTAAACACATCTCATTAGAGTTCACATGGAGGATTCAGTCATGTAAGAAACAATATAGAACTATATTTGTATACAGAACTCATTAAACACATCTCATTAGAGTTCACATGGAGGATTCAGTGATGTAAGAAACAATATAGAACTATATTTCTATACAGAACTCATTAAACACATCTCATTAGAGTTCATATGGAGGATTCAGTGATGTAAGAAACAATATAGAACTATATTTCTATACAGAACACATTAGAGTTCATATGGAGGATTCAATGGCGTAATAAAATATAGAACTATATTTCTATACAGAACTCATTAAACACGTCTCATTAGAGTTCATATGGAGGATTCAGTGATGTAAGAAACAATATAGAACTATATTTCTATACAGAACTCATTAAACACATCTCATTAGAGTTCATATGGAGGATTCAGTGATGTAAGAAACAATATAGAACTATATTTCTATACAGAACTCATTAAACACATCTCATTAGAGTTCATATGGAGGATTCAATGACGTAATAAGAAATATAGAACTATATTTCTATACAGAACTCATTAAACACGTCTCATTAGAGTTCATATGGAGGATTCAGTGATGTAAGAAACAATATAGAACTATATTTCTATACAGAACTCATTAAACACATCTCATTAGAGTTCATATGGAGGATTCAATGATGTAATGAAACAATATAGAACTATATTTCTATACAGAACTCATTAAACACATCTCATTAGAGTTCATATGGAGGATTCAGTGATGTGAGAAACAATATAGAACTATATTTCTATACAGAACTCATTAAACACATCTCATTAGAGTTCACATGGAGGATTCAGTCATGTAGAAACAATATAGAACTATATTTGTATACAGAACTCATTAAACACATCTCATTAGAGTTCACATGGAGGATTCAGTGATGTAAGAAACAATATAGAACTATATTTCTATACAGAACTCATTAAACACATCTCATTAGAGTTCATATGGAGGATTCAGTGATGTAAGAAACAATATAGAACTATATTTCTATACAGAACACATTAGAGTTCATATGGAGGATTCAATGACGTAATAAGAAATATAGAACTATATTTCTATACAGAACTCATTAAACACGTCTCATTAGAGTTCATATGGAGGATTCAGTGATGTAAGAAACAATATAGAACTATATTTCTATACAGAACTCATTAAACACATCTCATTAGAGTTCATATGGAGGATTCAGTGATGTAAGAAACAATATAGAACTATATTTCTATACAGAACTCATTAAACACATCTCATTAGAGTTCATATGGAGGATTCAATGACGTAATAAGAAATATAGAACTATATTTCTATACAGAACTCATTAAACACGTCTCATTAGAGTTCATATGGAGGATTCAGTGATGTAAGAAACAATATAGAACTATATTTCTATACAGAACTCATTAAACACATCTCATTAGAGTTCATATGGAGGATTCAGTGATGAGAAACAATATAGAACTATATTTCTATACAGAACTCATTAAACACATCTCATTAGAGTTCATATGGAGGATTCAATGATGTAAGAAACAATATAGAACTATATTTCTATACAGAACTCATTAAACACATCTCATTAGAGTTCATATGGAGGATTCAATGATGTAAGAAAAAATATAGAACTATATTTCTATACAGAACTCATTAAACACGTCTCATTAGAGTTCATATGGAGGATTCAGTGATGTAAGAAACAATATAGAACTATATTTCTATACAGAACTCATTAAACACATCTCATTAGAGTTCATATGGAGGATTCAGTGATGTAAGAAACAATATAGAACTATATTTCTATACAGAACTCATTAAACACATCTCATTAGAGTTCATATGGAGGATTCAGTGATGCAGAAACAATATAGAACTATATTTCTATACAGAACTCATTAAACACATCTCATTAGAGTTCATATGGAGGATTCAATGATGTAAGAAACAATATAGAACTATATTTCTATACAGTACTCATTAAACACATCTCATTAGAGTTCATATGGAGGATTCAATGATGTAAGAAAAAATATAGAACTATATTTCTATACAGAACTCATTAAACCCATCTCATTAGAGTTCATATGGAGGTTTCAATGATGTAAGAAACAATATAGAACTATATTTCTATACAGAACACATTAGAGTTCATATGGAGGATTCAGTGACGTAATAAGAAATATAGAACTATATTTCTATACAGAACTCATTAAACACGTCTCATTAGAGTTCATATGGAGGATTCAGTGATGTAAGAAACAATATAGAACTTTATTTCTATACAGAACTCATTAAACACATCTCATTAGAGTTCATATGGAGTTTTCAATGATGTAAGAAACAATATAGAACTATATTTCTATACAGAACTCATTAAACATCTCATTAGAGTTCACATGGAGGATTCAGTGATGTAAGAAACAATATAGAACTATATTTCTATACAGAACTCATTAAACACATCTCATTAGAGTTCAAATGGAGGATTCAGTGATGTAAGAAACAATATAGAACTATATTTCTATACAGAACTCATTAAACACATCTCATTAGAGTTCATATGGAGGATTCAGTGATGTGAGAAACAATATAGAACTATGTTTCTATACAGAACTCATTAAACACATCTCATTAGAGTTCATATGGAGGATTCAGTGATGTGAGAAACAATATAGAACTATGTTTCTATACAGAACTCATTAAACACATCTCATTAGAGTTCATATGGAGGATTCAGTGATGTCAGAAACAATAAAGAACTATATTTCTATACATAACTCATTAAACACATCTCATTAGAGTTCATATGGAGGTTTCAATGATGTAAGAAACAATATAGAACTATATTTCTATACAGAACACATTAGAGTTCATATGGAGGATTCAATGACGTAATAAGAAATATAGAATTATATTTCTATACAGAACTCATTAAACACGTCTCATTAGAGTTCATATGGAGGTTTCAATGATGTAAGAAACAATATAGAACTATATTTCTATACAGAACACATTAGAGTTCATATGGAGGATTCAGTGACGTAATAAGAAATATAGAACTATATTTCTATACAGAACTCATTAAACACGTCTCATTAGAGTTCATATGGAGGATTCAGTGATGTAAGAAACAATATAGAACTTTATTTCTATACAGAACTCATTAAACACATCTCATTAGAGTTCATATGGAGGTTTCAATGATGTAAGAAACAATATAGAACTATATTTCTATACAGAACTCATTAAACATCTCATTAGAGTTCACATGGAGGATTCAGTGATGTAAGAAACAATATAGAACTATATTTCTATACAGAACTCATTAAACACATCTCATTAGAGTTCAAATGGAGGATTCAGTGATGTAAGAAACAATATAGAACTATATTTCTATACAGAACTCATTAAACACATCTCATTAGAGTTCATATGGAGGATTCAGTGATGTGAGAAACAATATAGAACTATGTTTCTATACAGAACTCATTAAACACATCTCATTAGAGTTCATATGGAGGATTCAGTGATGTGAGAAACAATATAGAACTATGTTTCTATACAGAACTCATTAAACACATCTCATTAGAGTTCATATGGAGGATTCAGTGATGTGAGAAACAATAAAGAACTATATTTCTATACATAACTCATTAAACACATCTCATTAGAGTTCATATGGAGGTTTCAATGATGTAAGAAACAATATAGAACTATATTTCTATACAGAACACATTAGAGTTCATATGGAGGATTCAATGACGTAATAAGAAATATAGAATTATATTTCTATACAGAACTCATTAAACATCTCATTAGAGTTCACATGGAGGATTCAGTGATGTAAGAAACAATATAGAACTATATTTCTATACAGAACTCATTAAACACATCTCATTAGAGTTCAAATGGAGGATTCAGTGATGTAAGAAACAATATAGAACTATATTTCTATACAGAACTCATTAAACACATCTCATTAGAGTTCATATGGAGGATTCAGTGATGTAAGAAACAATATAGAACTATATTTCTATACAGAACTCATTAAACACATCTCATTAGAGTTCACATGGAGGATTCAGTGATGTAAGAAACAATATAGAACTATATTTCTATACAGAACTCATTAAACACATCTCATTAGAGTTCAAATGGAGGATTCAGTGATGTAAGAAACAATATAGAACTATATTTCTATACAGAACTCATTAAACACATCTCATTAGAGTTCATATGGAGGATTCAGTGATGTGAGAAACAATATAGAACTATGTTTCTATACAGAACTCATTAAACACATCTCATTAGAGTTCATATGGAGGATTCAGTGATGTGAGAAACAATATAGAACTATGTTTCTATACAGAACTCATTAAACACATCTCATTAGAGTTCATATGGAGGATTCAGTGATGTGAGAAACAATATAGAACTATGTTTCTATACAGAACTCATTAAACACATCTCATTAGAGTTCATATGGAGGATTCAGTGATGCAAGAAACAATATAGAACTATATTTCTATACAGAACGCATTAAACACATCTCATTAGAGTTCATATGGAGGATTCAGTGAAGCGAGAAACAATATAGAACTATATTTCTATACAGAACTCATTAAACACATCTCATTTGAGTTCATATGGAGGATTCAATGATGTGAGAAACAATATAGAACTATATTTCTATACAGAACTCATTAAACACGCCTTATTAGGAGTTCATATGGAGGATTCAGTGATGCAGAAACAATATAGAACTATATTTCTATACAGAACTCATTAAACACATCTCATTAGAGTTCATATGGAGGATTCAATGATGTAAGAAACAATATAGAACTATATTTCTATACAGAACTCATTAAACACATCTCATTAGAGTTCATATGGAGGTTTCAATGATGTAAGAAACAATATAGAACTATATTTCTATACAGAACACATTAGAGTTCATATGGAGGATTCAATGACGTAATAAGAAATATAGAACTATATTTCTATACAGAACTCATTAAACACATCTCATTAGAGTTCATATGGAGGATTCAATGACGTAATAAGAAATATAGAACTATATTTCTATACAGAACTCATTAAACACATCTCATTAGAGTTCATATGGAGGATTCAGTGATGTAAGAAACAATATAGAACTATATTTCTATACAGAACTCATTAAACACATCTCATTAGAGTTCATATGGAGGATTCAATGACGTAATAAGAAATATAGAACTATATTTCTATACAGAACTCATTAAACACGTCTCATTAGAGTTCATATGGAGGATTCAGTGATGTAAGTAACAATATAGAACTATATTTCTATACAGAACTCATTAAACACATCTCATTAGAGTTCATATGGAGGATTCAGTGATGTAAGAAACAATATAGAACTATATTTCTATACAGAACTCATTAAACACATCTCATTAGAGTTCATATGGAGGATTCAGTGATGTAAGAAACAATATAGAACTATATTTCTATACAGAACTCAGTAAACACATCTCATTAGAGTTCACATGGAGGATTCAGTGATGTAAGAAACATTATAGAACTATATTTCTATACAGAACTCATTAAACACATCTCATTAGAGTTCAAATGGAGGATTCAGTGATGTGAGAAACAATATAGAACTATGTTTCTATACAGAACTCATTAAACACATCTCATTAGAGTTCATATGGAGGATTCAGTGATGTGAGAAACAATATAGAACTATGTTTCTATACAGAACTCATTAAACACATCTCATTAGAGTTCATATGGAGGATTCAGTGATGTGAGAAACAATATAGAACTATGTTTCTATACAGAACTCATTAAACACATCTCATTAGAGTTCATATGGAGGATTCAGTGATGTGAGAAACAATATAGAACTATATTTCTATACAGAACTCATTAAACACATCTCATTAGAGTTCATATGGAGGATTCAGTGATGCGAGAAACAATATAGAACTATATTTCTATACAGAACGCATTAAACACATCTCATTAGAGTTCATATGGAGGATTCAGTGATGCGAGAAACAATATAGAACTATATTTCTATACAGAACTCATTAAACACATCTCATTTGAGTTCATATGGAGGATTCAATGATGCGAGAAACAATATAGAACTATATTTCTATACAGAACTCATTAAACACGTCTCATTAGAGTTCATATGGAGGATTCAGTGATGCGAGAAACAATATAGAACTATATTTCTATACAGAACTCATTAAACACATCTCATTAGAGTTCATATGGAGGATTCAATGATGTAAGAAACTATATAGAACTGTATTTCTATACAGAACTCATTAAACACATCTCATTAGAGTTCATATGGAGGTTTCAATGATGTAAGAAACAATATAGAACTATATTTCTATACAGAACACATTAGAGTTCATATGGAGGATTCAATGACGTAATAAGAAATATAGAATTATATTTCTATACAGAACTCATTAAACACGTCTCATTAGAGTTCATATGGAGGATTCAGTGATGTAAGAAACAATATAGAACTTTATTTCTATACAGAACTCATTAAACACATCTCATTAGAGTTCATATGGAGGTTTCAATGATGTAAGAAACAATATAGAACTATATTTCTATACAGAACTCATTAAACACATCTCATTAGAGTTCATATGGAGGATTCAATGATGTAAGAAACAATATAGAACTATATTTCTATACAGAACTCATTAAACACATCTCATTAGAGTTCATATGGAGGATTCAGTGATGTGAGAAACAATATAGAACTATATTTCTATACAGAACTCATTAAACACATCTCATTAGAGTTCATATGGAGGATTCAGTGACGTGAGAAACAATATAGAACTATATTTCTATACAGAACACATTAGAGTTCAAATGGAGGATTCAATGACGTAATAAGAAATATAGAACTATATTTCTATACAGAACTCATTAAACACATCTCATTTGAGTTCATATGGAGGATTCAGTGATGTGAGAAACAATATAGAACTATATTTCTATACAGAACTCATTAAACACATCTCATTAGAGTTCACATGGAGGATTCAGTCATGTAAGAACAATATAGAACTATATTTGTATACAGAACTCATTAAACACATCTCATTAGAGTTCATATGGAGGATTCAGTGATGTGAGAAACAATATAGAACTATATTTCTATACAGAACTCATTAAACACATCTCATTAGAGTTCATATGGAGGATTCAGTGACGTGAGAAACAATATAGAACTATATTTCTATACAGAACACATTAGAGTTCATATGGAGGATTCAATGACGTAATAAGAAATATAGAACTATATTTCTATACAGAACTCATTAAACACATCTCATTAGAGTTCATATGGAGGATTCAGTGATGTGAGAAACAATATAGAACTATATTTCTATACAGAACTCATTAAACACATCTCATTAGAGTTCACATGGAGGATTCAGTCATGTAAGAAACAATATAGAACTATATTTGTATACAGAACTCATTAAACACATCTCATTAGAGTTCACATGGAGGATTCAGTGATGTAAGAAACAATATAGAACTATATTTCTATACAGAACTCATTAAACACATCTCATTAGAGTTCATATGGAGGATTCAGTGATGTAAGAAACAATATAGAACTATATTTCTATACAGAACACATTAGAGTTCATATGGAGGATTCAATGACGTAATAAGAAATATAGAACTATATTTCTATACAGAACTCATTAAACACGTCTCATTAGAGTTCATATGGAGGATTCAGTGATGTAAGAAACAATATAGAACTATATTTCTATACAGAACTCATTAAACACATCTCATTAGAGTTCATATGGAGGATTCAGTGATGTAAGAAACAATATAGAACTATATTTCTATACAGAACTCATTAAACACATCTCATTAGAGTTCATATGGAGGATTCAATGACGTAATAAGAAATATAGAACTATATTTCTATACAGAACTCATTAAACACGTCTCATTAGAGTTCATATGGAGGATTCAGTGATATAAGAAACAATATAGAACTATATTTCTATACAGAACTCATTAAACACATCTCATTAGAGTTCATATGGAGGATTCAATGACGTAATAAGAAATATAGAACTATATTTCTATACAGAACTCATTAAACACATCTCATTAGAGTTCATATGGAGGATTCAGTGATGTGAGAAACAATATAGAACTATATTTCTATACAGAACTCATTAAACACATCTCATTAGAGTTCACATGGAGGATTCAGTCATGTAAGAAACAATATAGAACTATATTTGTATACAGAACTCATTAAACACATCTCATTAGAGTTCACATGGAGGATTCAGTGATGTAAGAAACAATATAGAACTATATTTCTATACAGAACTCATTAAACACATCTCATTAGAGTTCATATGGAGGATTCAGTGATGTAAGAAACAATATAGAACTATATTTCTATACAGAACACATTAGAGTTCATATGGAGGATTCAATGACGTAATAAGAAATATAGAACTATATTTCTATACAGAACTCATTAAACACGTCTCATTAGAGTTCATATGGAGGATTCAGTGATGTAAGAAACAATATAGAACTATATTTCTATACAGAACTCATTAAACACATCTCATTAGAGTTCATATGGAGGATTCAGTGATGTAAGAAACAATATAGAACTATATTTCTATACAGAACTCATTAAACACATCTCATTAGAGTTCATATGGAGGATTCAATGACGTAATAAGAAATATAGAACTATATTTCTATACAGAACTCATTAAACACGTCTCATTAGAGTTCATATGGAGGATTCAGTGATGTAAGAAACAATATAGAACTATATTTCTATACAGAACTCATTAAACACATCTCATTAGAGTTCATATGGAGGATTCAGTGATGCAGAAACAATATAGAACTATATTTCTATACAGAACTCATTAAACACATCTCATTAGAGTTCATATGGAGGATTCAATGATGTAAGAAACAATATAGAACTATATTTCTATACAGAACTCATTAAACACATCTCATTAGAGTTCATATGGAGGATTCAATGATGTAAGAAAAAATATAGAACTATATTTCTATACAGAACTCATTAAACACGCCTCATTAGAGTTCATATGGAGGATTCAGTGATGTAAGAAACAATATAGAACTATATTTCTATACAGAACTCATTAAACACATCTCATTAGAGTTCATATGGAGGATTCAGTGATGTAAGAAACAATATAGAACTATATTTCTATACAGAACTCATTAAACACATCTCATTAGAGTTCATATGGAGGATTCAGTGATGCGAGAAACAATATAGAACTATATTTCTATACAGAACTCATTAAACACATCTCATTAGAGTTCATATGGAGGATTCAATGATGTAAGAAACAATATAGAACTATATTTCTATACAGTACTCATTAAACACATCTCATTAGAGTTCATATGGAGGATTCAATGATGTAAGAAAAAATATAGAACTATATTTCTATACAGAACTCATTAAACCCATCTCATTAGAGTTCATATGGAGGTTTCAATGATGTAAGAAACAATATAGAACTATATTTCTATACAGAACACATTAGAGTTCATATGGAGGATTCAGTGACGTAATAAGAAATATAGAACTATATTTCTATACAGAACTCATTAAACACGTCTCATTAGAGTTCATATGGAGGATTCAGTGATGTAAGAAACAATATAGAACTTTATTTCTATACAGAACTCATTAAACACATCTCATTAGAGTTCATATGGAGTTTTCAATGATGTAAGAAACAATATAGAACTATATTTCTATACAGAACTCATTAAACATCTCATTAGAGTTCACATGGAGGATTCAGTGATGTAAGAAACAATATAGAACTATATTTCTATACAGAACTCATTAAACACATCTCATTAGAGTTCAAATGGAGGATTCAGTGATGTAAGAAACAATATAGAACTATATTTCTATACAGAACTCATTAAACACATCTCATTAGAGTTCATATGGAGGATTCAGTGATGTGAGAAACAATATAGAACTATGTTTCTATACAGAACTCATTAAACACATCTCATTAGAGTTCATATGGAGGATTCAGTGATGTGAGAAACAATATAGAACTATGTTTCTATACAGAACTCATTAAACACATCTCATTAGAGTTCATATGGAGGATTCAGTGATGTCAGAAACAATAAAGAACTATATTTCTATACATAACTCATTAAACACATCTCATTAGAGTTCATATGGAGGTTTCAATGATGTAAGAAACAATATAGAACTATATTTCTATACAGAACACATTAGAGTTCATATGGAGGATTCAATGACGTAATAAGAAATATAGAATTATATTTCTATACAGAACTCATTAAACACGTCTCATTAGAGTTCATATGGAGGTTTCAATGATGTAAGAAACAATATAGAACTATATTTCTATACAGAACACATTAGAGTTCATATGGAGGATTCAGTGACGTAATAAGAAATATAGAACTATATTTCTATACAGAACTCATTAAACACGTCTCATTAGAGTTCATATGGAGGATTCAGTGATGTAAGAAACAATATAGAACTTTATTTCTATACAGAACTCATTAAACACATCTCATTAGAGTTCATATGGAGGTTTCAATGATGTAAGAAACAATATAGAACTATATTTCTATACAGAACTCATTAAACATCTCATTAGAGTTCACATGGAGGATTCAGTGATGTAAGAAACAATATAGAACTATATTTCTATACAGAACTCATTAAACACATCTCATTAGAGTTCAAATGGAGGATTCAGTGATGTAAGAAACAATATAGAACTATATTTCTATACAGAACTCATTAAACACATCTCATTAGAGTTCATATGGAGGATTCAGTGATGTGAGAAACAATATAGAACTATGTTTCTATACAGAACTCATTAAACACATCTCATTAGAGTTCATATGGAGGATTCAGTGATGTGAGAAACAATATAGAACTATGTTTCTATACAGAACTCATTAAACACATCTCATTAGAGTTCATATGGAGGATTCAGTGATGTGAGAAACAATAAAGAACTATATTTCTATACATAACTCATTAAACACATCTCATTAGAGTTCATATGGAGGTTTCAATGATGTAAGAAACAATATAGAACTATATTTCTATACAGAACACATTAGAGTTCATATGGAGGATTCAATGACGTAATAAGAAATATAGAATTATATTTCTATACAGAACTCATTAAACACGTCTCATTAGAGTTCATATGGAGGATTCAATGATGTAAGAAACAATATAGAACTATATTTCTATACAGAACTCATTAAACACATCTCATTAGAGTTCATATGGAGGATTCAGTGATGTGAGAAACAATATAGAACTATATTTCTATACAGAACTCATTAAACACATCTCATTAGAGTTCATATGGAGGATTCAGTGATGTGAGAAACAATATAGAACTATATTTCTATACAGAACACATTAGAGTTCATATGGAGGATTCAATGACGTAATAAGAAATATAGAACTATATTTCTATACAGAACTCATTAAACACATCTCATTTGAGTTCATATGGAGGATTCAGTGATGTGAGAAACAATATAGAACTATATTTCTATACAGAACTCATTAAACACATCTCATTAGAGTTCACATGGAGGATTCAGTGATGTAAGAAACAATATAGAACTATATTTCTATACAGAACTCATTAAACACATCTCATTAGAGTTCAAATGGAGGATTCAGTGATGTAAGAAACAATATAGAACTATATTTCTATACAGAACTCATTAAACACATCTCATTAGAGTTCATATGGAGGATTCAGTGATGTGAGAAACAATATAGAACTATGTTTCTATACAGAACTCATTAAACACATCTCATTAGAGTTCATTTGGAGGATTCAGTGATGTGAGAAACAATATAGAACTATGTTTCTATACAGAACTCATTAAACACATCTCATTAGAGTTCATATGGAGGATTCAGTGATGTGAGAAACAATATAGAACTATATTTCTATACAGAACTCATTAAACACATCTCATTAGAGTTCATATGGAGGTTTCAATGATGTAAGAAACAATATAGAACTATATTTCTATACAGAACACATTAGAGTTCATATGGAGGATTCAATGACGTAATAAGAAATATAGGATTATATTTCTATACAGAACTCATTAAACACGTCTCATTAGAGTTCATATGGAGGATTCAGTGATGTAAGAAACAATATAGAACTTTATTTCTATACAGAACTCATTAAACACATCTCATTAGAGTTCATATGGAGGTTTCAATGATGTAAGAAACAATATAGAACTATATTTCTATACAGAACTCATTAAACACATCTCATTAGAGTTCATATGGAGGATTCAATGATGTAAGAAACAATATAGAACTATATTTCTATACAGAACTCATTAAACACATCTCATTAGAGTTCATATGGAGGATTCAGTGATGTGAGAAACAATATAGAACTATATTTCTATACAGAACTCATTAAACACATCTCATTAGAGTTCATATGGAGGATTCAGTGACGTGAGAAACAATATAGAACTATATTTCTATACAGAACACATTAGAGTTCATATGGAGGATTCAATGACGTAATAAGAAATATAGAACTATATTTCTATACAGAACTCATTAAACACATCTCATTTGAGATCATATGGAGGATTCAGTGATGTGAGAAACAATATAGAACTATATTTCTATACAGAACTCATTAAACACATCTCATTAGAGTTCACATGGAGGATTCAGTCATGTAAGAAACAATATAGAACTGTATTTCTATACAGAACTCATTAAACACATCTCATTAGAGTTCATATGGAGGTTTCAATGATGTAAGAAACAATATAGAACTATATTTCTATACAGAACACATTAGAGTTCATATGGAGGATTCAATGACGTAATAAGAAATATAGAATTATATTTCTATACAGAACTCATTAAACACGTCTCATTAGAGTTCATATGGAGGATTCAGTGATGTAAGAAACAATATAGAACTTTATTTCTATACAGAACTCATTAAACACATCTCATTAGAGTTCATATGGAGGTTTCAATGATGTAAGAAACAATATAGAACTATATTTCTATACAGAACTCATTAAACACATCTCATTAGAGTTCATATGGAGGATTCAGTGATGCGAGAAACAATATAGAACTATATTTCTATACAGAACTCATTAAACACATCTCATTTGAGTTCATATGGAGGATTCAATGATGCAGAAACAATATAGAACTATATTTCTATACAGAACTCATTAAACACGTCTCATTAGAGTTCATATGGAGGATTCAGTGATGCGAGAAACAATATAGAACTATATTTCTATACAGAACTCATTAAACACATCTCATTAGAGTTCATATGGAGGATTCAATGATGTAAGAAACTATATAGAACTGTATTTCTATACAGAACTCATTAAACACATCTCATTAGAGTTCATATGGAGGTTTCAATGATGTAAGAAACAATATAGAACTATATTTCTATACAGAACACATTAGAGTTCATATGGAGGATTCAATGACGTAATAAGAAATATAGAATTATATTTCTATACAGAACTCATTAAACACGTCTCATTAGAGTTCATATGGAGGATTCAGTGATGTAAGAAACAATATAGAACTTTATTTCTATACAGAACTCATTAAACACATCTCATTAGAGTTCATATGGAGGTTTCAATGATGTAAGAAACAATATAGAACTATATTTCTATACAGAACTCATTAAACACATCTCATTAGAGTTCATATGGAGGATTCAATGATGTAAGAAACAATATAGAACTATATTTCTATACAGAACTCATTAAACACATCTCATTAGAGTTCATATGGAGGATTCAGTGATGTGAGAAACAATATAGAACTATATTTCTATACAGAACTCATTAAACACATCTCATTAGAGTTCATATGGAGGATTCAGTGACGTGAGAAACAATATAGAACTATATTTCTATACAGAACACATTAGAGTTCAAATGGAGGATTCAATGACGTAATAAGAAATATAGAACTATATTTCTATACAGAACTCATTAAACACATCTCATTTGAGTTCATATGGAGGATTCAGTGATGTGAGAAACAATATAGAACTATATTTATATACAGAACTCATTAAACACATCTCATTAGAGTTCACATGGAGGATTCAGTCATGTAAGAACAATATAGAACTATATTTGTATACAGAACTCATTAAACACATCTCATTAGAGTTCATATGGAGGATTCAGTGATGTGAGAAACAATATAGAACTATATTTCTATACAGAACTCATTAAACACATCTCATTAGAGTTCATATGGAGGATTCAGTGACGTGAGAAACAATATAGAACTATATTTCTATACAGAACACATTAGAGTTCATATGGAGGATTCAATGACGTAATAAGAAATATAGAACTATATTTCTATACAGAACTCATTAAACACATCTCATTAGAGTTCATATGGAGGATTCAGTGATGTGAGAAACAATATAGAACTATATTTCTATACAGAACTCATTAAACACATCTCATTAGAGTTCACATGGAGGATTCAGTCATGTAAGAAACAATATAGAACTATATTTGTATACAGAACTCATTAAACACATCTCATTAGAGTTCACATGGAGGATTCAGTGATGTAAGAAACAATATAGAACTATATTTCTATACAGAACTCATTAAACACATCTCATTAGAGTTCATATGGAGGATTCAGTGATGTAAGAAACAATATAGAACTATATTTCTATACAGAACACATTAGAGTTCATATGGAGGATTCAATGACGTAATAAGAAATATAGAACTATATTTCTATACAGAACTCATTAAACACGCCTCATTAGAGTTCATATGGAGGATTCAGTGATGTAAGAAACAATATAGAACTATATTTCTATACAGAACTCATTAAACACATCTCATTAGAGTTCATATGGAGGATTCAGTGATGTAAGAAACAATATAGAACTATATTTCTATACAGAACTCATTAAACACATCTCATTAGAGTTCATATGGAGGATTCAATGACGTAATAAGAAATATAGAACTATATTTCTATACAGAACTCATTAAACACGCCTCATTAGAGTTCATATGGAGGATTCAGTGATGTGAGAAACAATATAGAACTATATTTCTATACAGAACTCATTAAACACATCTCATTAGAGTTCATATGGAGGATTCAGTGATGCGAGAAACAATATAGAACTATATTTCTATACAGAACTCATTAAACACATCTCATTAGAGTTCATATGGAGGATTCAATGATGTAAGAAACAATATAGAACTATATTTCTATACAGAACTCATTAAACACATCTCATTAGAGTTCATATGGAGGATTCAATGATGTAAGAAAAAATATAGAACTATATTTCTATACAGAACTCATTAAACACGTCTCATTAGAGTTCATATGGAGGATTCAGTGATGTAAGAAACAATATAGAACTATATTTCTATACAGAACTCATTAAACACATCTCATTAGAGTTCATATGGAGGATTCAGTGATGTAAGAAACAATATAGAACTATATTTCTATACAGAACTCATTAAACACATCTCATTAGAGTTCATATGGAGGATTCAGTGATGCGAGAAACAATATAGAACTATATTTCTATACAGAACTCATTAAACCCATCTCATTAGAGTTCATATGGAGGTTTCAATGATGTAAGAAACAATATAGAACTATATTTCTATACAGAACACATTAGAGTTCATATGGAGGATTCAGTGACGTAATAAGAAATATAGAACTATATTTCTATACAGAACTCATTAAACACGTCTCATTAGAGTTCATATGGAGGATTCAGTGATGTAAGAAACAATATAGAACTTTATTTCTATACAGAACTCATTAAACACATCTCATTAGAGTTCATATGGAGGTTTCAATGATGTAAGAAACAATATAGAACTATATTTCTATACAGAACTCATTAAACATCTCATTAGAGTTCACATGGAGGATTCAGTGATGTAAGAAACAATATAGAACTATATTTCTATACAGAACTCATTAAACACATCTCATTAGAGTTCAAATGGAGGATTCAGTGATGTAAGAAACAATATAGAACTATATTTCTATACAGAACTCATTAAACACATCTCATTAGAGTTCATATGGAGGATTCAGTGATGTGAGAAACAATATAGAACTATGTTTCTATACAGAACTCATTAAACACATCTCATTAGAGTTCATATGGAGGATTCAGTGATGTGAGAAACAATACAGAACTATGTTTCTATACAGAACTCATTAAACACATCTCATTAGAGTTCATATGGAGGATTCAGTGATGTGAGAAACAATAAAGAACTATATTTCTATACATAACTCATTAAACACATCTCATTAGAGTTCATATGGAGGTTTCAATGATGTAAGAAACAATATAGAACTATATTTCTATACAGAACACATTAGAGTTCATATGGAGGATTCAATGACGTAATAAGAAATATAGAATTATATTTCTATACAGAACCTCATTAAACACGCCTCATTAGAGTTCATATGGAGGATTCAGTGATGTAAGAAACAATATAGAACTTTATT
The DNA here is from genome assembly GCF_025860055.1 of Xyrauchen texanus. Taxonomy (NCBI): domain Eukaryota; kingdom Metazoa; phylum Chordata; class Actinopteri; order Cypriniformes; family Catostomidae; genus Xyrauchen; species Xyrauchen texanus. The sequence goes on from NW_026266159.1 coordinate 18,210, forward strand.
TCTATACAGAACTCATTAAACACATCTCATTAGAGTTCATATGGAGGTTTCAATGATGTAAGAAACAATATAGAACTATATTTCTATACAGAACTCATTAAACACATCTCATTAGAGTTCATATGGAGGATTCAATGATGTAAGAAACAATATAGAACTATATTTCTATACAGAACTCATTAAACACATCTCATTAGAGTTCATATGGAGGATTCAGTGATGTGAGAAACAATATAGAACTATATTTCTATACAGAACTCATTAAACACATCTCATTAGAGTTCATATGGAGGATTCAGTGACGTGAGAAACAATATAGAACTATATTTCTATACAGAACACATTAGAGTTCATATGGAGGATTCAATGACGTAATAAGAAATATAGAACTATATTTCTATACAGAACTCATTAAACACATCTCATTTGAGTTCATATGGAGGATTCAGTGATGTGAGAAACAATATAGAACTATATTTCTATACAGAACTCATTAAACACATCTCATTAGAGTTCACATGGAGGATTCAGTCATGTAAGAAACAATATAGAACTATATTTGTATACAGAACTCATTAAACACATCTCATTAGAGTTCATATGGAGGATTCAGTGATGTAAGAAACAATATAGAACTATATTTCTATACAGAACTCATTAGACACATCTCATTAGAGTTCATATGGAGGATTCAGTGATGTAAGAAACAATATAGAACTATATTTCTATACAGAACTCATTAAACACATCTCATTAGAGTTCATATGGAGGTTTCAATGATGTAAGAAACAATATAGAACTATATTTCTATACAGAACACATTAGAGTTCATATGGAGGATTCAGTGACGTAATAAGAAATATAGAACTATATTTCTATACAGAACTCATTAAACACGCCTCATTAGAGTTCATATGGAGGATTCAGTGATGTAAGAAACAATATAGAACTTTATTTCTATACAGAACTCATTAAACACATCTCATTAGAGTTCATATGGAGGTTTCAATGATGTAAGAAACAATATAGAACTATATTTCTATACAGAACTCATTAAACACATCTCATTAGAGTTCACATGGAGGATTCAGTGATGTAAGAAACAATATAGAACTATATTTCTATACAGAACTCATTAAACACATCTCATTAGAGTTCAAATGGAGGATTCAGTGATGTAAGAAACAATATAGAACTATATTTCTATACAGAACTCATTAAACACATCTCATTAGAGTTCATATGGAGGATTCAGTGATGTGAGAAACAATATAGAACTATGTTTCTATACAGAACTCATTAAACACATCTCATTAGAGTTCATTTGGAGGATTCAGTGATGTGAGAAACAATATAGAACTGTTTCTATACAGAACTCATTAAACACATCTCATTAGAGTTCATATGGAGGATTCAGTGATGTGAGAAACAATATAGAACTATATTTCTATACAGAACTCATTAAACACATCTCATTAGAGTTCATATGGAGGTTTCAATGATGTAAGAAACAATATAGAACTATATTTCTATACAGAACACATTAGAGTTCATATGGAGGATTCAATGACGTAATAAGAAATATAGGATTATATTTCTATACAGAACTCATTAAACACGCCTCATTAGAGTTCATATGGAGGATTCAGTGATGTAAGAAACAATATAGAACTTTATTTCTATACAGAACTCATTAAACACATCTCATTAGAGTTCATATGGAGGTTTCAATGATGTAAGAAACAATATAGAACTATATTTCTATACAGAACTCATTAAACACATCTCATT
>NW_026266159.1:22500-35000 GCF_025860055.1 Xyrauchen texanus
TGAGACATTGGGATATTGAGACATCGAGACAATGGGACATCGAGACAATGGGATATTGAGACATCAAGACAATGGGACATTGAGACAATGGGATATTGAGACATCGAGACAATGGGACATCGAGACATTGGGATATTGAGACAATGAGACATCGAGATGAGACATTGGGACATTGAGACAATGAGACATCGAGACAATGAGACATCGAGTCAATGGGACATCGAGACATTGGGATATTGAGACATTTTGGACATTGAGACAATGAGACATAGAGACAATGAGACATCGAGACAATGGGACATCGAGACATTGAGACATTGGGATATTGAGACAATGGGACATTGGGATATTGAGACATTGGGATATTGAGACATTGAGACAATGAGACAGCGAGACAATGGGACATCGAGACAATGGGACATTGAGACAATGAGACATCGAGACAATGGGACATCGAGACAATGGTATATTGAGACATCGAGACAATGGGACATCGAGACATTGAGACAATGGGATATTGAGACATCGAGACAATGGGACATCGAGACATTGAGACATTGGGATATTGAGACATCGAGACAATGGGACATCGAGACATTGAGACATTGGGATATTGAGACATCGAGACAATGGGACATCTAGACAATGGGATATTGAGACATCGAGACAATGGGACATTGAGACAATGGGATATTGAGACATCGAGACAATGGGACATCGAGACATTGGGATATTGAGACAATGAGACATCGAGATGAGACATTGGGACATTGAGACAATGAGACATCGAGATCAATGGGACATCGAGACAATGGGATATTGAGACATTGGGACATTGAGACAATGAGACATTGAGACAATGAGACATCGAGACAGTGGGACATCGAGACATTGAGACATTGGGATATTGAGACAATGGGACATTGGGATATTGAGACATTGGGATATTGAGACATCGAGACATTTGGGACTGGTCAGATTGAGTGAACTTAAAGCTGGTCAGTCCAAAATGGCAAATAAACTAAAGCAAAATAGTGTTTAACGCTGACTTTCTTCCTCTCCAAGATGTATTTATTAACCAACGAGCATCAAGTGTTTGTGTCGATTTAAAGACAACGCTTCACTTTTCTTTATGATACAGGTTATGATGAATTATGTGACTCTCAGCCAAAGAAACTGCATGTTTGAGTGTGTAAACATTCTCAAAAACAGTGGCGTAAATGTACATCTGATACGGGTTCAGAATGAGGTGTGGCTCAATAGCCACCTACAAACATTCAAGGATGTGCGTTTACGCCACGCTTCACCTACATGTATGAACGCTGGTACACGCGTGTCACATGCCAATACCTACAATAAAGTCTCTGGACCCCTGGCCTAAACTCAACAGGAAGTCGGCCATTTTTTTTCTCTTAAATTGTTGCTCTGTTTTGGCATTTCCAGGCCTCAGTACTTTAACAAACTCCTCCTAGAGATTTCATCAGATCTACTTCATATTTGGTCATTATAATCTAAAGACCTTGGCGATGCTACATTGCTAAGGTTTTGAGTTATTTGGCGCCATCTCCTGGTGGTCATATGTAACAACAGTCACCAATCACACTTCTCTCTCCCCAAAGACTTTTTACCAGTCTGAGCCTGATCCGACCGGGTTAGCGCTCCATGACACTACAGCATTTCCGATGAGGTCATGTGATCCAGGAAAGCAAATGTGTTTTTAGCCAGATGCTGTGCACATTGTGCTTTGTGTCAATTATCCAATGATCTCCACTTCCGATAATGTTGTGTGTGGGCTCGCTTTTAAAGACAATCACCTCTGCTGGGTAATGCTATGTGATGATTCATGTTCTGTTTATTTTTCGTGAAGTTATAAGCAAAAACGCTGCATTTAAGCTTACACCTGTTCACCTTGTCAAATACATATATTTGGCTATTACTCGCAGTGTGTTTGTCTGTGAGTAAAACAAATAGTCTGGTTGTATTCTACTCTTTAAGAGCTTTCCAACGACATATGACTCAAGGATATTTGATCTGGTTGATGATTTTACCGATTGCAGTATATGCAACATTATTAATAAATGATCAACACGAACACGTATGATCTGTCTGTACATGTCAAAGCACTTGTTCAGTTTTGGTCTTAATACTTGAGTACATTAGAAAGTCTGTTTTGACCAATGAAACCTGTGTTGAAACAGTCATCACTGAAAGCAATGAAACAACTGTAAGTTTAATACTGTTTAACTTTAAAATAATGTTACATTAATACAACATGAACGCCTCATCAGAGTGTCTTTGATCTTCAGTCTTTCTGCAGCAGATCTGACCGACGGTTCATCTGTGACCCTCCGCTCAGAGTTTGCCCTCCTCTATCATACAGGTTGAGTCCATCGCAGATCTTTGTGAGGTTATCTTTGAGCGCCTCATGGGTCGTACAGGTGTGTGAGGAGCTCGGGGTCAGAGTAATGATTAAACACGTGTCTGATGCGGTCCAGAGACTTCCCCGTCAGGTGCTTCTCCACCAGCTTCAGCATTAAATCACGACATTCAGACAGCAGCTCCGTCATTACAGTCTTATCAAACGTGAACTCCACCTGACAGAGAGAGAGAGAGAGAGAGAGAGAGGGGAGAGAGACAGAGAGAGTGAGAGAGGGAGAGAGACAGAGAGAGTGAGAGAGGGAGAGAGACAGAGAGAGAGAGTGAGCGAGAGAGAGTGAGAGTCGGATTGTTTCACACTAGATTCAAAAGAACCGGTTCATAAGAGTCATTCATTCTGGAATCAGACTACACTGGCCGCGCTGTGTGTTTCACGCTAGATTCAAAAGAACCGGTTCATGAGAGTCATTCATTCTGGAATCAGACTACACTGGCCGCGCTGTGTGTTTCACGCTAGATTCAAAAGAACCGGTTCATGAGAGTCATTCATTCTGGAATCAGACTACAATGGTCGCGCTGTGTGTTTCACGCTAGATTCAAAAGAACCGGTTCACGAGCGTCATTCATTCTGGAATCAGACTACACTGGTCGCGCTGTGTGTTTCACGCTAGATTCAAAAGAACCGGTTCACGAGAGTCATTCATTCTGGAATCAGACTACACTGGTCGCGCTGTGTGTTTCACGCTAGATTCAAAAGAACCGGTTCACGAGAGTCATTCATTCTGGAATCAGACTACACTGGTCGCGCTGTGTGTTTCACGCTAGATTCAAAAGAACCGGTTCACGAGAGTCATTCATTCTGGAATCAGACTACACTGGTCGCGTTGTGTGTTTCACGCTAGATTCAAAAGAACCGGTTCACGAGTCATTCATTCTGGAATCAGACTACACTGGTCGCGCTTGTGTGTTTCACGCTAGATTCAAAAGAACCGGTTCACGAGAGTCATTCATTCTGGAATCAGACTACACTGGCCGCGCTGTGTGTTTCACGCTAGATTCAAAAGAACCGGTTCATGAGAGTCATTCATTCTGGAATCAGACTACAATGGTCGCGCTGTGTGTTTCACGCTAGATTCAAAAGAACCGGTTCATGAGAGTCATTCATTCTGGAATCAGACTACACTGGTCGCGCTGTGTGTTTCACGCTAGATTCAAAAGAACCGGTTCATAAGAGTCATTCATTCTGGAATCAGACTACACTGGTCGTGCTTTGTGTTTCACGCTAGATTCAAAAGAACCGGTTCATAAGAGTCATTCATTCTGGAATCAGACTATACTGGTCATGCTGTGTGTTTCACACTAGATTCAAAAGAACCGGTTCATAAGAGTCATTTGCTCCTTTAGTGTAAGTCTATGGTAAGTCAGATCTCTTAGTAAAGTACAAACACACCTCTCCTCAGTTCTTAAGGTTTGGGATAGTTCATATCAGCATGAGCACATTATGTGTGTGTGTGTACCTCTTGGAAGCTGATGGCCGTCATGGCTCCATGATGGAGCTTTTTCCTGAAGTCTTGTGCGAGACTCAGCTCTTCTGGACTGAACTTCTCATGTCGGAACAGAACGCCAACCTTCACAGCGATTTTGATCATGTTCTTCACCACCTTCTGCGCCTCTGTGCGGTTTCCTGTGTGCTCTTTCGAGACGCGGTATAGCTCGTCCAAAACGTCGCTGCTGTTGTCGTCGATGAACATGTGAACCATGGACTTACTGGCCATGTGACTCAGGATCTTCTTCTGGGCCTTCATGGCCATGTCCTTGGAGCTGAACGCCTCCATCGCACGCCCTGCAGAAACACCACAATCACTGACAGATCTGATCAATACTCTCACACAACAGACACGTGTGTGTGTGCCTCCGCAGTCGGAGATGTTTCGTGTACGTCGTGTCTGTTTGAGGAAGTGGTGTCTTCCGCTGTGAGAGAGGAAACGGTGAGATCGGAGAAGATATCTTACTTCTGCTTTCTGTCTCTCTCAAACACTAGAAATGTGAGTTTTAGGGTCTCTTGGACAGTCTTGAGATATCACTCCACAAAGCAAACCTTCAACTCTTACTGTGAACCCTAAACAGAGACTGAATGAAGTGTGCTCAGATGTTCTCAGTAATCTCAAATCTGCACTGATGATGATCGGAGCGGTCACGCTGAGCTCTGTACTCTTTATATTTGACGTGTGCGCAGCACAGGTGTGTAATCTTACCTGTTGTTTGTTGAGCGTGCTTCTCTGCAGATGTCTCACTGCCAGTGTTAATGTGTGTGTGTTTGTGGCTCCATGTCGTCTGTGTGCCTGTCAGCACTTGTCTGACTTACGGTTGATCAAGTGAAGACACGCCCACATTTACACAACATACACACACACTCATTGAAGACCCCAGATATGTAAGAGTGACAGCATAAATGATATTGTGTGATTATTTCTACGTTTATTTGGGTTTACTATCATGTGATCTGTATTTCTTTGTTTGAAGAGGAATGAGTTCACATGTGCACTGTGTGTGTTCAGGGGTGAATTATCAGTATCAGGAGTTGCTGTTTCATCCTCAAGGTGGCGCTGAAGTTTCAGTGATTGACTTGATTTACATTTGAAGTAAACTATAGCGAGTTTAACACATGGCTATTCTGTCAACTGTGTGTCTGTTCAGACTCAAAAGTGCCTGAGTAAGTGTGTGAGTGTGTGTGAGAGAGAGAGAGAGAGAGAGAGAGAGAGCGTTTGTGTGTGTTTGTGAATGTGTGTTTGTGTGAGTGAGAGAGAGAGAGAGAGCGTGTTTGTGTATGAGTGTGTGTATGAGTGTGTGAGAGAGAGAGATAGTGTGTGTATGTGTGTGTTGTTGTTGAGGAGTGGTGTGCTGTTTCTGTGTGTGTGTGTGTGTGTGTGTGTGTGTGTGTGTGTGTGTGAGAGAGAGAGAGATGTGTGTGTGTGTGTGAGAGAGAGAGAGATGTGTGTGTGTGTGAGAGAGAGAGAGAGAATGTATGTGTGTGTGTGTGTGTGTGTGTGTGTGAGAGAGAGATGTATGTGTGTGTGTGTGTGTGTGTGTGTGTGTGTGTGTGTGCGTGTTTTTGTGATTTACGAGGACAATTTTGTAAGTTACAAATTAGTAATTACAAGGGTATTATGCTATAAATGTGATTTATGAGGACATTTCTAGTGTCCCCATAATTCAAATCGCTTAAAAATCATACTAAACAATGTTTTATTGAAAATGTAAAAATACAGAAAGTTTTCTGTGAGGGTTAGGTTTAGGGGTAGGGTTAGGTTTAGAGGATAGAATCTATAGTTTATACAGTATAAAAGTCATTATGTCTATGGAAAGTCCTCATAATGATAGGTAGACCAACATGTGTGTGTGTGTGTGTGAGAGAGAGATGTATGTGTGTGTGTGTGTGTGTGTGTGTGTGAGAGAGAGAGAGAGAGAGAGAGCGGGCGTGTGTGTGTGTGTGTGTGTGTGTGTGTGTGTGGGAGAGAGAGAGAGAGAGAGAGCGGGCGTGTGTGTGTGTGTGTGTGTGTGTGTGTGTAGGTAGACCAACATGTGTGTGTGTGTGTGTGTGTGAGAGAGAGAGATGTATGTGAGTGTGTTTGTGTGTGTGTGTGTGTGAGAGAGAGAGAGAGAGAGAGAGCGGGCGTGTGTGTGTGTGTGTGTGTGTGTGTGTGTGTGTGTGAGAGAGAGAGATGTATGTGAGGTGTGTGTGTGTGTGTGTGTGTGTGTGTGTGTGTGAGAGAGAGAGAGAGAGAGAGAGAGAGAGCGGGCGTGTGTGTGTGTGTGTGTGTGTGTGAGAGAGAGAGAGAGAGAGCGGGCGTGTGTGTGTGTGTGTGTGTGTGTGTGTGTGTGTGTAGGTAGACCAACATGTGTGTGTGTGTGTGTGTGTGTGTGTGAGAGAGAGATGTATGTGAGTGTGTTTGTGTGTGTGTGTGTGTGTGTGTGTGAGAGAGAGAGAGAGAGGGCGTGTGTGTGTGTGTGTGTGTGTGTGTGTGTGAGAGAGAGAGAGAGAGAGAGAGAGAGAGCGAGCGAGTGTGTGTGTGTGTGTGAGAGAGAGTGAGCGAGTGTGTGTGTGTGTGTGTGAGAGAGAGAGAGAGAGAGAGGGTGTGTTTTTGTGAGTGTGTGAGAGAGAGAGAGAGAGAGAGCGCGAGCGTGTGTGTGTGTGTGTGTGTGAGAGAGAGGAGTGAGGTGGTGTGTGTGTGTGTGTGTGTGTGAGAGAGAGAGAGAGGGCGTGTTTGTGTGTGTGAGAGAGAGAGAGAGAGAGAGAGAGAGAGAGAGAGAGTTCTCAAAGTCCAAAGAAAAACACCAAACAACGGATGCAGGGCAGAATTAGGCCAATACCCTCTCCTTCTAAACATCCAAAAAAGAGCCATCAAATTCTGGAACCACCTAAAAACAAGCGACCCCAACACATACCATTACAAAGCCCTAAAACACCAAGAGCTGAGCGGGGCGAGGAGTCCCCTGTGCCAGCTGGTGCTGAGACTGACTGAGCTCTCTCCTGCAGAGATCAGCACACCTCAGCACACACACACACTCACACACACACACACACACACACACACACACTCACACACATTCGGCCCGCACAAATTATCAACACAGAACAAGACAAGTACATCACCCATTGGACAAACACCATTCAAAACCAACACAAACTGGACTGTTATTCGGCACTAAATCGAGAGTACACTGTTGCGAACTACCTGAGCACAGTGAGTGATGTGAACCTCAGGAAAACCCTGACGATGTACAGACTCAGCGAGCACAGTCTGGCCATGGAGACGGGTCAGCGAGACAGACCTGGCTCTCCCGTGAGGACAGGCTCTGCTTGCACTGCATCCTGGGAGTGACGGAGACCGAGCTGCACTTCCTCACAGAATGCCCAAAATATAAACACATCAGAGACCACTATTACCCCAAAATTAATCAAATATTTCCCCAATTTAACACCTGTAATCCAACCCAAAAACTCCGTTTCATTCTTGGCGAAGAAGCCAAATGCTCAAATATAGCTGCAAAATTTGTTGCATCTTGCCACATCCTGAGGGACGACCAGAGACCAGCAAACATCCCATAAACACACACTCACTCACAGCCCAACACACACTCACTCACAGCCGAACACACACTCACTCACAGCCCAACACACACTCACTCACAGCCGAACACACACTCACTCACAGCCCAACACACACACACTCACAGCCCAACACACACTCACTCACAGCCCAACACACACTCACTCACAGCCGAACACACTCTCACTCACAGCCGAACACACACTCACTCACAGCCGAACACACACTCACAGCCGAACACACACTCACTCAAGAGCCGAACACACACTCACTCACAGCCGAACACACACTCACTCAAGAGCCGAACACACACTCACTCAAGAGCCGAACACACACTCACTCACAGCTGAACACACACTCACTCACTCAGCCCAACACACACTCACTCACAGCCCAACACACACTCACAGCCGAACACACACTCACTCACAGCCAAACACACACTCACTCACAGCCGAACACACACACACTCACAGCCGAACACACACACACTCACAGCTGAACACACACTCACTCACAGCCGAACACACACTCACTCACAGCCTAACACACACTCACTCACAGCCGAACACACACTCACTCACAGCCGAACACACACACACTCACAGCCGAACACACACACACACTCACAGCCGAACACACACTCACTCACAGCCGAACACACACTCACTCACAGCCTAACACACACTCACTCACAGCCGAACACACACTCACTCACAGCCCAACACACACACTCACTCACAGCCCAACACACACTCACTCACAGCCCAACACACACTCACTCACAGCCCAACACACACTCACTCACAGCCCAACACACACTCACTCACAGCCCAACACACACTCACTCACAGCCCAACACACACACACTCACAGCCCAACACACACTCACTCACAGCCCAACACACACTCACTCACAGCCCAACACACACTCACTCACAGCCAACACACACTCACTCACAGCCGAACACACACTCACTCACAGCCCAACACACACTCACTCACAGCCTAACACACACTCACTCACAGCCGAACACACACACACTCACAGCCCAACACACACTCACTCACAGCCCAACACACACACACTCACAGCCCAACACACACTCACTCACAGCCCAACACACACACACTCACAGCCCAACACACACTCACTCACAGCCCAACACACACACACACTCACAGCCGAACACACACTCACTCACAGCCCAACACACACACACTCACAGCCCAACACACACTCACTCACAGCCCAACACACACTCACTCACAGCCCAACACACACACACACTCACAGCCCAACACACACTCACTCACAGCCCAACACACACACACTCACAGCCCAACACACACTCACTCACAGCCCAACACACACTCACTCACAGCCCAACACACACACACTCACAGCCCAACACACACTCACTCACAGCCCAACACACACTCACTCACAGCCGAACACACACTCACTCACAGCCCAACACACACTCACTCACAGCCTAACACACACACACTCACAGCCTAACACACACACTCACTCACAGCCCAACACACACTCACTCACAGCCCAACACACACCTCACTCACAGCCCAACACACACTCACTCACAGCCCAACACACACTCACTCACAGCCCAACACACACACACTCACAGCCAACACACACACTCACTCACAGCCCAACACACACTCACTCACAGCCCAACACACACTCACTCACAGCCCAACACACACTCACTCACAGCCCAACACACACTCACTCACAGCCAACACACACTCACTCACAGCCCAACACACACACACTCACAGCCTAACACACACTCACTCACAGCCCAACACACACTCACTCACAGCCCAACACACACTCACTCACAGCCAACACACACACACTCACAGCCGAACACACACACACTCACAGCCCAACACACACTCACTCACAGCCCAACACACACTCACTCACAGCCAACACACACACACTCACAGCCCAACACACACTCACTCACAGCCCAACACACACTCACTCACAGCCAACACACACTCACTCACAGCCCAACACACACTCACTCACAGCCCAACACACACTCACTCACAGCCAAAACACACTCACTCACAGCCTAACACACACTCACTCACAGCCCAACACACACTCACTCACAGCCTAACACACACACACTCACAGCCCAACACACACTCACTCACAGCCGAACACACACTCACTCACAGCCGAACACACACTCACTCACAGCCAAACACACACTCACTCACAGCCCAACACACACTCACTCACAGCCCAACACACACTCACTCACAGCCCAACACACACTCACTCACAGCCTAACACACACTCACTCACAGCCCAACACACACTCACTCACAGCCAACACACACTCACTCACAGCCCAACACACACACACTCACAGCCCAACACACACTCACTCACAGCCTAACACACACTCACTCACAGCCCAACACACACTCACTCACAGCCGAACACACACTCACTCACAGCCAACACACACACACTCACAGCCAACACACACTCACTCACAGCCCAACACACACACACTCACAGCCCAACACACACTCACTCACAGCCCAACACACACACACTCACAGCCCAACACACACTCACTCACAGCCCAACACACACACACACTCACAGCCAAACACACACTCACTCACAGCCCAACACACACACACCTCACAGCCCAACACACACTCACTCACAGCCCAACACACACTCACTCACAGCCCAACACACACACACTCACAGCCCAACACACACTCACTCACAGCCCAACACACACACACTCACAGCCCAACACACACTCACTCACAGCCCAACACACACTCACTCACAGCCCAACACACACACACACTCACAGCCCAACACACACTCACTCACAGCCCAACACACACTCACTCACAGCCGAACACACACTCACTCACAGCCCAACACACACTCACTCACAGCCGAACACACACACACTCACAGCCAACACACACACTCACTCACAGCCCAACACACACACTCACTCACAGCCCAACACACACTCACTCACAGCCCAACACACACTCACTCACAGCCCAACACACACTCACTCACAGCCCAACACACACTCACTCACAGCCGAACACACACACACTCACAGCCCAACACACACACTCACTCACAGCCCAACACACACTCACTCACAGCCCAACACACACTCACTCACAGCCCAACACACACTCACTCACAGCCCAACACACACACTCACTCACAGCCCAACACACACACTCACTCACAGCCTAACACACACTCACTCACAGCCCAACACACACTCACTCACAGCCCAACACACACTCACTCACAGCCCAACACACACACACTCACAGCCCAACACACACACACTCACAGCCCAACACACACTCACTCACAGCCCAACACACACTCACTCACAGCCCAACACACACACACTCACAGCCCAACACACACTCACTCACAGCCCAACACACACTCACTCACAGCCGAACACACACTCACTCACAGCCCAACACACACTCACTCACAGCCCAACACACACTCACTCACAGCCCAACACACACTCACTCACAGCCGAACACACACTCACTCACAGCCGAACACACACACACTCACAGCCCAACACACACTCACTCACAGCCCAACACACACTCACTCACAGCCCAACACACACTCACTCACAGCCCAACACACACTCACTCACAGCCGAACACACACTCACTCACAGCCCAACACACACTCACTCACAGCCCAACACACACTCACTCACAGCCCAACACACACTCACTCACAGCCCAACACACACTCACTCACAGCCCAACACACACTCACTCACAGCCCAACACACACTCACTCACAGCCCAACACACACTCACTCACAGCCCAACACACACTCACTCACAGCCCAACACACACTCACTCACAGCCCAACACACACACTCACTCACAGCCCAACACACACTCACTCACAGCCCAACACACACTCACTCACAGCCCAACACACACTCACTCACAGCCCAACACACACTCACTCACAGCCAACACACACTCACTCACAGCCTAACACACACTCACTCACAGCCCAACACACACTCACTCACAGCCCAACACACACTCACTCACAGCCCAACACACACTCACTCACAGCCTAACACACACTCACTCACAGCCCAACACACACTCACTCACAGCCCAACACACACTCACTCACAGCCGAACACACACTCACTCACAGCCTAACACACACTCACTCACAGCCCAACACACACTCACTCACAGCCTAACACACACTCACTCACAGCCCAACACACACTCACTCACAGCCCAACACACACTCACTCACAGCCAACACACACTCACTCACAGCCCAACACACACTCACTCACAGCCCAACACACACTCACTCACAGCCCAACACACACTCACTCACAGCCCAACACACACTCACTCACAGCCCAACACACACTCACTCACAGCCCAACACACACTCACTCACAGCCCAACACACACTCACTCACAGCCCAACACACACTCACTCACAGCCCAACACACACTCACTCACAGCCCAACACACACTCACTCACAGCCCAACACACACTCACTCACAGCCCAACACACACTCACTCACAGCCAACACACACTCACTCACAGCCCAACACACACTCACTCACAGCCCAACACACACTCACTCACAGCCCAACACACACTCACTCACAGCCCAACACACACTCACTCACAGCCCAACACACACTCACTCACAGCCCAACACACACTCACTCACAGCCCAACACACACTCACTCACAGCCCAACACACACTCACTCACAGCCCACACACACACTCACTCACAGCCCAACACACACTCACTCACAGCCCAACACACACTCACTCACAGCCCAACACACACTCACTCACAGCCCAACACACACTCACTCACAGCCCAACACACACTCACTCACAGCCCAACACACACTCACTCACAGCCCAACACAC
>NW_026266159.1:40000-53436 GCF_025860055.1 Xyrauchen texanus
TAAGCCTCGCTTAATAATCCTCGCTTAATAAGTCTCGCTTAATATGCCTCACTTAATAAGTCTCGCTAAATAAGCTCTCAGATAATAAGCCTCGCTTAATAAAACTCGCTTAATAAGCCTCGCTTAATAAGCCTCGCTTAATAAATCTTATTTAATAAGCCTCGCTTAATAAGCCTCGCTTAATAAGCCTCGCTTAATAATCCTCGCTTAATAAGTCTCGTAAATAAGCCTCATGATAATAAGCCTCGCTTAATAAATCTCGCTTAATAAGCTCTCGCTTAATAAGCCTCGCTTAATAAGTCTCGCTTAGTAAGCCTCGCTTAATATGCCTCGCTTAATAAATCTCGTTAATAAGCCTCGCTTAATCAAGCCTCGCTTAATAAGTCTCGCTTAATAAGCCTCGCTTAATAGCTTCCTTTAATAAGTCTTGTTTAATAATCCTCGCTTAATAAGTCTCGCTTAATAATCCTCGCTTAATAAGTCTCGCTTAATATGCCTCACTTAATAAGTCTCAAGTAAATAAGCCTCAGATAATAAGCCTCGCTTAATAAAACTCGCTTAATAAGCCTCGCTTAATAAATCTCATTTAATAAGCCTCGCTTAATAAGCCTCGCTTAATAAGCCTCGCTTAATCAATCCTCGCTTAATAAGTCTCGCTAAATAAGCCTCAGATAATAAGCCTCGCTTAATAAATCTCGCTTAATAAGCCTCGCTTAATAAGCTCTCGCTTAATAAGCCTCGCTTAATATGCCTCGCTTTAATAAATCTCGCTTAATAAGCCTCGCTTAATAAGCCTCGCTTAATAAGTCTCGCTTAATAAGCCTCGCTTAATAAGCCTTGTTTAATAAGCCTCGCTTAATAAGCCTCGCTTAATAAGTCTCGCTTAATAAGCCTTGTTTAATAAGTCTCGCTTAATAAGCCTCGCCTAATAAGCCTCGCCTAACAAGCCTCGCCTAACAAGCCTCATTTAATAAGCCTCTTTTAATAAGCCTCTCGCTTAATAAGCCTCGCTTAATAAGTCTCGCTTAATAAGCCTCGCTTAATAAGACTCGCTTAATAAGCCTCGCTTAATAAGTCTCGCTTAATAATACTCGCTTAATAAGTCTCGCTTAATAATCCTCGCTTAATAAGTCTCGCTTAATATGCCTCACTTAATAAGTCTCGCTAAATAAGCCTCAGATAATAAGCCTCGCTTAATAAAACTCGCTTAATAAGCCTCGCTTAATAAGCCTCGCTTAATAAATCTCATTTAATAAGCCTCGCTTAATAAGCCTCTCGCTTAATCAAGCCTCGCTTAATAATCCTCGCTTAATAAGTCTCGCTTAATATGCCTCTTTAATATGCCTCGCTTAATAAGTCTCGCTTAATAATCCTCGCTAATAAGTCTCAAGCTAAATAAGCCTCATGATAATAAGCCTCGCTTAATAAATCTCGCTTAATAAGCCTCGCTTAATAAGCCTCGCTTAATAAGCCTCGCTTAATAAGCCTCGCTTAATAAGCCTCGCTTTAATAAGCTCTCGCTTAATAAGCCTCGCTTAATAAGTCTCGCTTAATAAGCCTCGCTTAATCAAGTCTCGCTTAATAAGTCCTCGCTTAATAAGCCTCGCTAATAAGTCTCGCATCATCCGTTAATAAGCCTTCGCTTAATAAGCCTCGCTTAATAAGCCTCGCTTAATAAGTCTCGCTTAATAAGCCTCGCTTAATAAGTCTCGCTTAATAATCCTCGCTTAATAAGTCTCGCTTAATCAAGCCTCGCTTAATGCTTCCTCGCTTAATAAGTCTCGCTTAATAAGCCTCGCTTAATAAGTCTCGCTTAATAAGCCTCGCTTAATAAGCCTCGCTTAATAAGCCTCGCTTAATAAGCCTCGCTTAATAAGCTTCCTCGCTTAATAAGTCTCGCTTAATAAGCCTCGCTTAATAAGCCTCGCTAATAAGCCTCGCTTAATAAGTCTCGCTTAATAAGCCTCGCTTAATAAGTCCTCGCTAATAAGCCTCGCTTAATAAGCCTCGCTTAATAAGTCTCGCTTAATAAGCCTCGCTTAATAAGCCTCGCTTAATAAGTCTCGCTTAATAAGCCTCGCTTAATAAGTCTCGCTTAATAAGCCTCGCTTAATAAGCCTCGCTTAATAAGTCCTCGCTTAATAAGCCTCGCTTAATAAGTCCTCGCTTTAATAAGTCCTCGCTTAATAAGCCTCGCTTAATAAGCCTCGCTTAATAAGCTCTCGCTTAATAAGCCTCGCTTAATAAGCCTCGCTTAATAAGCTCGCTAATAAGCCTCGCTTAATAAGCCTCGCTAATAAGCCCTCGCTTAATAAGCCTCGCTTAATAAGCCTCGCTTAATAAGCCTCGCTAATAAGCCTCGCTTAATAAGCTTCCTCATAATGCCTCGCTTAATAATGCCTCGTAATAAGCCTCGCTAATAAGCCTCGTTAATAAGCCTCGCTTAATAAGTCTCGCTTAATAAGCCTCGCTTAATAAGTCTCTAATAAGTCTCTTATAGTCTTAATAAGCCTCGCTTAATAAGCCTCGCTAATAAGCCTCGCTTAATAAGCCTCGCTTAATAAGTCTCTCGCTTAATAAGCCTCGCTTAATAAGCCTCGCTAATAACTTGCTAATAAGCCTCGTTAATAAGCCTCGCTTAATAAGTCTCGCTTAATAAGCCTCGCTTAATAAGTCTCGCTTAATAAGCCTCGCTTAATAAGCCTCGCTTAATAAGCCTCGCTTAATAAGTCTCGCTTAATAAGCCTCGCTTATAAGCCTCGCTTAATGCTCTTTAATAAGTCTTGTTTAATAATCCTCGCTTAATAAGTCTCGCTTAATAATCCTCGCTTAATAAGTCTCGCTTAATATGCCTCACTTAATAAGTCTCGCTAAATAAGCCTCGTATAATAAGCCTCGCTTTAATAAAACTCGCTTAATAAGCCTCGCTTAATAAATCTCATTTAATAAGCCTCGCTTAATAAGCCTCGCTTAATAAGCCTCGCTTAATAATCCTCGCTTAATAAGTCTTCAAGCTAAATAAGCCTCTCAGTATAATAAGCCTCGCTTAATAAATCTCGCTTAATAAGCCTCGCTTAATAAGCCTCGCTTAATAAGCTCTCAGCTATTAATGCCTCGCTTAATAAATCTCGCTTAATAAGCCTCGCTTAATAAGCCTCGCTTAATAAGTCTCGCTTAATAAGCCTCGCTAATAAGCCTCGTTTAATAAGCCTCGCTTAATAAGCCTCGCTTAATAAGTCTCTGCTTAATAAGCCTTTGTTTAATAAGTCTCGCTTAATAAGCCTCGCCTAATAAGCCTCTGCCTAACAAGCCTCCGCCTAACAAGCTCTCATTTAATAAGCCTCTTTAATAAGCCTCGCTTAATAAGCCTCGCTTAATAAGTCTCGCTTTAATAAGCCTCGCTTAATAAGCCTCGCTTAATAAGTCTCGCTAATAAGCCTCGCTTAATAAGTCTCGCTAATAATACTCGCTTAATAAGTCTCGCTTAATAATCCTCGCTTAATAAGTCTCGCTTAATATGCCTCACTTAATAAGTCTCAGCTAAATAAGCCTCAGATAATAAGCCTCGCTTAATAAAAACTCGCTTAATAAGCCTCGCTTTAATAAGCCTCGCTTAATAAATCTCATTTAATAAGCCTCGCTTAATAAGCCTCGCTTAATAAGCCTCGCTTAATAATCCTCGCTAATAAGTCTCGCTTAATATGCCTCTTTTAATATGCCTCGCTTAATAAGTCTCGCTTTAATAATCCTCGCCTAATAAGTCTCTGCTAAATAAGCCTCATGATAATAAGCCTCGCTTAATCAAATCTCGCTTAATAAGCCTCGCTTAATCAAGCCTCGCTTAATAAGTCTCGCTTAATAAGCCTCGCTAATATGCCTCGCTTATTAAATCTCGCCTAATACGTCCTCGCTTAATAAGTCTCGCTTAATAAGCCTCGCTTAATGCCTCGCTTAATAAGTCTCGCTTAATAATCCTCGCTTAATAAATCTCGCTTAATAATCCCTCGCTTAATAAATCTCGCTTAATAAGCCTCGCTTAATAAGCCTCGCTTAATAAGTCTCGCTTAATAAGCTTCTCGCTTAATAAATCTCGCTTAATAATCCTCGCTTAATAAATCTCGCTTAATAAGCCTCGCTAATAAGCCTCGCTTAATAAGCCTCGCTTAATAAGTCTCGCTTAATAATCCTCGCTTAATAAGCCTCGCTTAATAAGCCTCGCTTAATGCCTCATTTAATAATCCTCGCTTAATAAGCCTCGCTTAATAAGCCTCGCTTAATAATCCTCGCTTAATAAGTCTCGCTTAATAAGTCTCGCTTAATAAGCCTCGCTTAATAAGCCTCGCTTAATAAGTCTCGCTTAATAATCCTCGCTTAATAAGTCTCGCTTAATATGCCTCGCTTAATATGCCTCGCTTAATAAGTCTCGCTTAATAAGCCGCCGATAATAAGCCCTCGCTTAATAAATCTTGTTTAATAAGCCTCGCTTAATAAGCCTCGCTTAATAAGTCTCGCTTAATAAGCCTCGCTTAATAAGCCCTCGCTTAATAAGCCTCGCTTATAAGCCTCGCTTAATAAGCTCATGATAATAAACCTCGCCTAATAAGCCTCGCTTAATAAATCTAATTTAATAAGCCTCGCCTAATAAGCCTCGCTTAATAAGCCTCGCTTAATAAGCTTCTCGCTAATAAATCTCGCTTAATAAGCCCTCGCTTAATAAGCCTCGCTTAATAAGCCTCGCTTAATAAGTCTCTGCTTAATAAAGCCTCGCTTAATAAGCCTCAGATAATAAGCCTCGCTTAATAAGCCTCGCTAATAAGCCTCGCTAAATAAATCTCGCTTAATAAGCCTTGTTTAATAAGCCTCGCTAAATAAGCCTCGCTTAATAAGCCTCGCTTAATAAGCCTCGCTTAATAAGTCTCGCTTAATATGCCTCGCTTTATAAGTCTCGCTTAATAAGTCTCCTTTAATAAGCCTCAGATAATAAGCCTCGCTTAATAAATCTCGCTTAATAAGCCTCGCTTAATAAGCCTCGCTTAATAAGCCTCGCTTATAAGCCTCGCTTAATAAGCCTCCGCCTAATAAGCCACGCTTAATAAATCTCGCTTAATAAGTCTCGCTTAATAAGCCTCGCTTAATAAGCCTCGCTAATAAGCCTCGCTATCACGCTGCCTAATAAGCCTCGCCTAACAAGCCTCGCCTAACAAGCCTCGCTTAATAAGCCTCGCTTTAATAAGCCTCGCTTAATATGCCTCGCTTTAATAAGCCTTGTTTAATAAATCTCATTTAATAAGCCTCGCTTAATAAATCTCGCTTAATAAATCTCGCTTAATCAAGCCTCGCTTAATAAGCCTCATTTAATAAGTCTCGCTTAATAAGCCTCGCTAATAAGCCTCGCTTAATAAGCCTCGCTTATAAGCCTAATTTAATAAGCCTCGCTTAATAAGCCTCGCTTAATAAATCTCGCTTAATAAGCCTCGCTTAATAAGCCTCGCTTAATAA
Organism: Xyrauchen texanus; assembly: GCF_025860055.1. Lineage (NCBI taxonomy): Eukaryota > Metazoa > Chordata > Actinopteri > Cypriniformes > Catostomidae > Xyrauchen > Xyrauchen texanus. The sequence goes on from NW_026266159.1 coordinate 45,500, forward strand.
GTCTCGCTTAATAAGCCTCGCTTAATAAGCCTCTGCTTAATAAGTCTCGCTTTAATAGCCTCAGTTACATAAGTTGGGCTTAGGGGATGTTGGGTTTAGGGGATGTTGGGTTTAGGGGTTGTGCTGGGCTTAGAGACTGTGTTGGGTTTAGGGATGTGCTGGGCTTAGGGGCTGGGCTTAGGGCTGTGCTGGGCTTAGGGATGTGCTGGGTTTAGGGATGTGTTGGTTTAGGGGCTGTGTTGGGCTCTAGAGACTGTGCTGGGCTTAGGGGATGTGCTGGCTTAGGGTTGGGCTTAGGGCTGTGCTGGGCTTAGGATGTGCTGGCTTAGGGGCTGTGTTGGGTTTAGGGGTGGTGCTGGGCTTAGGGGCTACAGCTGGGCTTAGGGGTTGTGTTGGGTTTAGGGGCTGGTTGGGCTTAGGGAGTGCTGGGCTTAGGGGATGTGTCTGGGCTTAGGGATGTGCCGGGCTTAGGGGTGTGCTGGGTTTAGGGGATGTGCTGGGCCTAGGAGATGTGCTGGGCTCTTAGGGGATGTGCTGGGCCTAGGGCTGTGTCTGGCCTAGGGATGTGCTGGGCCTAGGGGCGTGCTGGGCCTTAGGGGCTGTGCTAGGCCTAGGGCTGTGCTGGGCCTAGGGCTGTGCTGGGCCTAGGGCTCAGTGCTGGGCCTAGGCTGTGCTGGGCCTAGGGGCTGTGCTGGGCCTAGGGACGTGCTGGGCCTAGTGGCTGTGCTGGGCCTAGGGCTGTGCTGGGCCTAGGGGCTGTGCTGGGCCTAGGGATGTGCTGGGCCTAGGGGCTGTGCTGGGCCTAGGGCTGTGCTGGGCTTAGGGCTGTGCTGGGCCTAGGGCTGTGGCTGGGCTTAGGGACTGTGCCTGGCCTAGGGATGTGCCTGGCCTAGGGGTGGTGCGGCCTAGGGATGTGCTGGCCTAGGGATGTGCTGGGCCTAGGGGCTGTGCTGGGCTTAGGGGATGTGCCTGGGCCTAGGGGCTGTGCTGGGCTTAGGGGCTGTGCTGGGCCTAGGGGATGTGCTGGGCTTAGGGCTGTGCTGGGCCTAGGGGCTGTGCTGGGCTTTAGGGCTGTGCTGGGCCTAGGGCTGTGCTGGGCCTAGGGCTGTGCTGGGCTTAGGGCTGTGCTGGGCCTAGGGATGTGCTGGGCCTAGGGACTGTGCTGGCTCTAGGGACGTGCTGGGCCTAGGGCTGTGCTGGGCCTAGGGCATGTGCTGGGCTCTAGGGGATGTGCTGGGCCTAGGGCCGTGCTGGGCCTAGGGCTGTGCTGGGCCTAGGGACTGTGCTGGGCCTAGGGGCTGTGCTGGGCCTAGGGTTGTGCTGGGCTTAGGGATGTGCTGGGCCTAGGGGCTGTGCTGGGTCTAGGGGCTGTGCTGGGCCTAGGGACGTGCTGGGCCTAGGGACTGTGCTGGGCCTAGGGCTGTGCTGGGCCTAGGGCATGTGCTGGGCCTAGGGGCTGTGCTGGGCCTAGGGGCTGTGCTGGGCTCTAGGGCTGTGCTGGGCCTAGGGATGTGCTGGGCCTAGGGATGTGCTGGGCCTAGGGCTGTGCTGGGCCTAGGGGCTGTGCTGGCCTAGGGATGTGCTGGGCCTAGGGCGTGCTGGGCCTAGGGATGTGCTGGCCTAGGGACTGTGCTGGGCCTAGGGGCTGTGCTGGCCTAGGGCAGTGCTGGGCCTAGGGATGAGCTGGCCTAGGGCGTGCTGGGTCTAGGGATGTGCTGGGCCTAGGGGCTGTGCTGGGCCTAGGGACTGTGCTGGGCCTAGGGATGTGCTGGGCCTAGGGCTGTGCTGGGCCTAGGGCTGTGCTGGGCCTAGGGGCCAGTGCTGGGCCTAGGGGCTGTGCTGGGCCTAGGGACTGTGCTGGGTCTAGGGGCTGTGCTGGGCCTAGGGCTGTGCTGGGCTTAGGGGATGTGCTGGGCCTAGGGGCATGTGCTGGCCTAGGGGCTGTGCTGGGTCTAGAGGATGTGCTGGGCTTAGGGCTGTGCTGGGCCTAGGGACTGTGCCTAGGCTTAGGGGCTGTGCTGGGCCTAGGGGCTGTGCTGGGCCTAGGGCTGTGCTGGGCTTAGGGGCTGTGCTGGGCCTAGGGCTGTGCTGGGCCTAGGGGCTGTGCTGGGCCTAGGGCTGTGCTGGGCCTAGGGGCTGTGCTGGGCCTAGGGGCTGTGCTGGGCCTAGGGCTGTGCTGGGCCTAGGGCTGTGGCTGGGCTCTAGGGGCTGTGCTGGGCTTAGGGGCTGTGCTGGGCTTAGGGCTGTGTTGGCCTAGGGGCTGTGCTGGGCCTAGGGATGTGCTGGGCCTAGGGACGTGCTGGGCCTAGGGACTGTGCTGGGCCTAGGGCACGTGCTGGGCCTAGGGGCTGTGCTGGGCCTAGGGGCTGTGCTGGGCCTAGGGATGTGCTGGGCCTAGGGATGTGCTGGGCCTAGGGGCTGTGCTGGGCCTAGGGCTGTGCTGGGCCTAGGGGCTGTGCTGGGCCTAGGGACGTGCTGGCCTAGGGCTGTGCTGGGCCTAGGGTGTGCTGGGCCTAGGGCTGTGCTGGGCCTAGGGGCTGTGCTGGCCTAGGGCCAGTGCCTGGCCTAGGGCCAGTGCTGGGCCTAGGGCCAGTGCCTGGCCTAGGGATGTGCTGGGCCTAGGGGCTGTGCTGGGCCTAGGGACTGTGCTGGGCTCTAGGGCTGTGCTGGGCCTAGGGGCATGCTGGGCCTAGGGACTGTGCTGGGCCTAGGGCTGTGCTGGGCTTAGGGGATGTGCTGGGCCTTAGGGCTGTGCTGGGCCTAGGGCCGTGCTGGGCCTAGGGGCTGTGCTGGGCCTAGGGCTGTGCTGGGCCTAGGGCTGTGCTGGGCTCTAGGGACGTGCTGGGCCTAGGGCTGTGCTGGGCCTAGGGATGCTGGGCCTAGGGCTGTGCTGGGCCTAGGGGCTGTGCTGGGCCTAGGGATGTGCTGGGCCTAGGGGCTGTGCTGGGCCTAGGGATGTGCTGGCCTAGGGCCGTGCTGGGCCTAGGGACGTGCTGGGCCTAGGGCCAGCTGGCCTAGGGCTGTGCTGGGCCTAGGGCCGTGCTGGCCTAGGGCTCAGCGCTGGGCCTAGGGCTGTGCTGGGCCTAGGGGACGCTGGGCCTAGGGGCTGTGCTGGGCCTAGGGCCGTGCTGGGCCTAGGGCGTGCTGGCCTAGGGACGTGCTGGGCCTAGGGACTGTGCTGGGCCTAGGGACGTGCTGGCCTAGGGGCCGTGCTGGGCCTAGGGATGCGCTGGGCCTAGGGGCCAGCTGGGCCTAGGGCTGGCTGGGCCTAGGGACTGTGCTGGGCCTAGGGGCTGTGCTGGGCCTAGGGCCGTGCTGGGCCTAGGGATGTGCTGGGCCTAGGGCTGTGCTGGCCTAGGGACGTGCTGGGCCTAGGGACGTGCTGAGTCAGGGCCGTGCTGGGCCTAGGGCCATGCTGGGCCTAGGGACGTGCTGGGCCTAGGGACGTGCTGGGCCTAGGGACGTGCTGGCCTAGGGGATGTGCTGGGCCTAGGGCCGTGCTGGCCTAGGGCTGCGTGCTGGGCCTAGGGCCGTGCTGGGCCTAGGGACTGTGCTGGGCCTAGGGACGTGCTGGGCCTAGGGCATGTGCTGGGCCTAGGGGCTGTGCTGGGCCTAGGGTCAGTGCTGGGCCTAGGGCTGTGCTGGGCCTAGGGACGTGCTGGGCCTAGGGCCGTGCTGGCCTAGGGACAGTGCTGGGCCTAGGGCATGTGCTGGGCCTAGGGTCAGCGCTGGGCCTAGGGCCGTGCTAGGCCTAGGGCTGTGCTGGGCCTAGGGACTGTGCTGGGCCTAGGGCCAGTGCTGGGCCTAGGGACGTGCTGGGCCTAGGGCTGTGCTGGGCCTAGGGCCAGGCTGGGCCTAGGCTGGGCCTAGGGCTGTGCTGGGCCTAGGGACGTGCTGGGCCTAGGGCCAGTGCTGGGCCTAGGGCCATGCTGGGCCTAGGGACTGTGCTGGGCCTAGGGACGTGCTGGGCCTAGGGGCTGTGCTGGGCCTAGGGACTGGCTAGGCTGGGCCTAGGGCTGTGCTGGGCCTAGGGACGTGCTGGGCCTAGGGACGTGCTGGGCCTAGGATGCTGGGCCTAGGGCTGTGCTGGGCCTAGGGACGCTGGCCTAGGGCTGTGCTGGGCCTAGGGCCAGCTGGGCCTAGGGCCGTGCTGGGCCTAGGGACGTGCTGGGCCTAGGGCTGTGCTGGGCCTAGGGCTGTGCTGGGCCTAGGGCTGTGCTGGGCCTAGGGCTGTGCTGGGCCTAGGGCTGTGCTGGGCCTAGGGACGTGCTGGGCCTAGGGCCAGTGCTGGGCCTAGGGCTGTGCTGGGCCTAGGGCAGTGCTGGGCCTAGGGCTGTGCTGGGCCTAGGGGCCGTGCTGGGCCTAGGGACTGTGCTGGGCCTAGGGCAGTGCTGGGCCTAGGGACTGTGCTGGGCCTAGGGCTGTGCTGGGCCTAGGGACTGTGCTGGGCCTAGGGCCAGGCTGGGCCTAGGGATGTGCTGGGCCTAGGGGCTGTGCTGGCCTAGGGACGTGCTGGGCCTAGGGCTGTGCTGGGCCTAGGGCTGTGCTGGGCCTAGGGCTGTGCTGGCCTAGGGCCAGTGCTGGGCCTAGGGATGTGCTGGGCTTAGGGACGTGCTGGGCCTAGGGCTGTGCTGGGCCTAGGGACGTGCTGGGCCTAGGGCTGAGCTGGCCTAGGGCTGTGCTGGGCCTAGGGCTGCGCTGGGCCTAGGGCTGTGCTGGCCTAGGGGCTGTGCTGGGCCTAGGGGCCGTGCTGGGCCTAGGGACTGCTGCTGGCCTAGGGCCAGTGCTGGGCCTAGGGCTGTGCTGGGCCTAGGGACGTGCTGGGCCTAGGGCTGTGCTGGGCCTAGGGCGTGCTGGGCCTAGGGACGTGGCTAGGCCTAGGGCATGTGCTGGGCCTAGGGCGTGCTGGGCCTAGGGGCTGTGCTGGGCCTAGGGCCGTGCTGGGCCTAGGGCCGTGCTAGGCCTAGGGATGTGCTGGGCCTAGGGCCGGGCTGGGCCTAGGGCTGTGCTGGGCCTAGGGACGTGCTGGGCCTAGGGCCGTGCTGGGCCTAGGGACGTGCTGGGCCTAGGGTGCACGTGCTGGGCCTAGGGCCAGTGCTGGGCCTAGGGCCAGTGCCTGGCCTAGGGACTGTGCTGGGCCTAGGGCTGTGCTGGGCCTAGGGACGTGCTGGGCCTAGGGCAGTGCTGGGCCTAGGGGCTGTGCTGGGCCTAGGGACTGTGCTGGGCCTAGGGCCAGTGCTGGGCCTAGGGCCGTGCTGGGCCTAGGGACGTGCTGGCCTAGGGCCAGTGCTGGGCCTAGGGACTGTGCTGGGCCTAGGGCCTGCTGGGCCTAGGGCCATGCTGGGCCTAGGGACGTGCTGGGCCTAGGGCCGTGCTGGGCCTAGGGCTGTGCTGGGCCTAGGGCTGGTGCTGGGCCTAGGGACGTGCTGGCCTAGGGCCAGTGCTGGGCCTAGGGCTGTGCTGGGCCTAGGGACGTGCTGGGCCTAGGGACGTGCTGGGCCTAGGGGCCAGTGCTGGGCCTAGGGACGTGCTGGGCCTAGGGCCGTGCTGGGCCTAGGGACTGTGCTGGGCCTAGGGCCAGGCTGGGCCTAGGGCCTGGCTGGGCCTAGGGGCTGTGCTGGGCCTAGGGACGTGCTGGGCCTAGGGACGTGCTGGGCCTAGGGCCTGTGCTGGGCCTAGGGACGTGCTGGGCCTAGGGCCTGTGCTGGCCTAGGGGCTGTGCTGGGCCTAGGGACGTGCTGGGCCTAGGGCTGTGCTGGGCCTAGGGGCACGTGCTGGGCCTAGGGCATGTGCTGGGCCTAGGGCTGTGCTGGGCCTAGGGGCAGTGCTGGGCCTAGGGGACGTGCTGGGCCTAGGGCTGTGCTGGCCTAGGGGCAGTGCTGGGCCTAGGGCTGCGCTGGGCCTAGGGCCGTGCTGGGCCTAGGGGCTGTGCTGGGCCTAGGGATGTGCTGGGCCTAGGGATGTGCTGGGCCTAGGGGCTGTGCTGGGCCTAGGGATGTGCTGGGCCTAGGGCTGTGCTGGGCCTAGGGGCTGTGCTGGGCCTAGGGGCTGGGCCTAGGCGCTGGGCCTAGGGGCTGTGCTGGGCCTAGGGGCTGTGCTGGGCCTAGGGCTGTGCTGGGCCTAGGGACGTGCTGGGCCTAGGGCTGTGCTGGGCCTAGGGGCTGTGCTGGGCTCTAGGGCTGTGCTGGGCCTAGGGGCTGTGCTGGGCCTAGGGATGTGCTGGGCTTAGGGAGTGCTGGGCCTAGGGCTGTGCTGGGCCTAGGGGATGTGCTGGGCCTAGGGCTGGGCTGGGCCTAGGGGCTGTGCTGGGCCTAGGGTCTATGCTGGGCCTAGGGCAGTGCTGGGCCTAGGGGCTGTGCTGGGCCTAGGGGCTGTGCTCGGGCCTAGGGCCGTGCTGGGCCTAGGCGCTAGTGCTGGGCCTAGGGCTGTGCTGGGCCTAGGGACTGTGCTGGCCTAGGGGATGTGCTGGGCCTAGGGGCTGTGCTGAGCCTAGGGCATGTGCTGGGCCTAGGGCTGTGCTGGGCCTAGGGACGTGCTGGGCCTAGGGATCGTGCTGGGCCTAGGGGCTGTGCTGGGCCTAGGGGACTGTGCTGGGCCTAGGGGACGTGCTGGGCCTAGGGGCTAGTGCTGGGCCTAGGGATGTGCTGGGCCTAGGGGCAGTGCTGGGCCTAGGGGCATGTGCTGGGCCTAGGGCTGTGCTGGCCTAGGGGATGTGCTGGGCCTAGGGGCTGTGCTGGGCCTAGGGATGTGCTGGGCCTAGGGGCTGTGCTGGGCCTAGGGCTGTGCTGGGCCTAGGGCATGTGCTGGGCCTAGGGACGTGCTGGCCTAGGGCTGTGCTGGGCCTAGGGACGTGCTGGGCCTAGGGGCATGTGCTGGGCCTAGGGGACGTGCTGGGCCTAGGGGCTGTGCTAGGGCCTAGGGACTGCTGGCCTAGGGATGCGCTGGGCCTAGGGTCAGCTGGCCTAGGGCCTTAGGGGCTAGTGCTGGGCCTAGGGCCGTGCTGGGCCTAGGGGCCAGTGCCTGGCCTAGGGGTCATGTGCTGGCCTAGGGTCAGGCCTGGGCCTAGGGACGGCTGGCCTAGGGTCACTGGCCTAGGGCGCAGCTGGCCTAGGGCCAGTGCTGGCCTAGGGATGCCGGGCCTAGGGCCAGCGCTGGGCCTAGGGACTGTGCCTGGGCCTAGGGGACGTGCTGGGCCTAGGGCCAGCGCTGGCCTAGGGACGTGCTGGCCTAGGGACGTGCTGGGCCTAGGGCGTGCTGGGCCTAGGGAGCGTGCTGGGCCTAGGGCCGTGCTGGCCTAGGGACGTGCTGGGCCTAGGGCCGTGCTGGGCCTAGGGCCGTGCTGGCCTAGGACTGTGCGGCCTAGGGCTGTGCTGGGCCTAGGGTCAGGCTGGGCCTAGGGACGTGCTGGGCCTAGGGCCGTGCTGGGCCTAGGGCCGGCTGGCCTAGGGCCGTGCTGGGCCCAGGGCCGCGCTGGGCCTAGGGCCAGCTGGGCCTAGGGCAGGCCAGGGCCTAGGGCCGTGGCCTAGGGCCATGCTGGCCTAGGGCCGTGCTGGGCCTAGGGGCCGTGCTGGGCCTAGGGCCAGCCTAGGGCTCTAGGCCTAGGGCGTGCTGGGCCTAGGGGACAGTGCTGGGCCTAGGGCCGTGCTGGCCTAGGGCTGTGCTGGGCCTAGGGCCAGGCTAGCTAGGGTCGCTGGGCCTAGGGCCGGTGCTGGGCCTAGGGACGTGCTGGGCCTAGGGCAGTGCCTGGCCTAGGGACGTGCTGGGCCTAGGGCCAGCTGGGCCTAGGGCCGGCTGGGCCTAGGGCTGTGCCAGCCAGGCTGTGGCCTAGGGCATTGCTGGCCTAGGGCATGTGCTGGGCCTAGGGCTCAGCGCTGGGCCTAGGGCCGTGGCTAGGCCTAGGGGCGTGTGCTGGGCCTAGGGCTGTGCTGGGCCTAGGG
>NW_026266160.1:0-53298 GCF_025860055.1 Xyrauchen texanus
ATGAGGACGCAACACTCCTGGTGGAGTGAGCTCGGACCCGCAAGGGGGGGGGCACGGCCTGGGTGTGATAAGCCAGGGAAATGGTGTCGACAACCCAGTGGGCGAGTCTCTGCTTGGAGACAGCGTTCCCTTTCTGCTGTCCCCCAAAGCAGACGAAGAGCCGCTCAGAGCATCTAGTGCTCTGTGTGTGGTCCAGATAAATATGTAAAGCACGTACTGGACACAGCAGTGAAAGGGCTGGGTCTGCCCCCTCCCGGGGCAGCGCTTGCAGGTTCCCCACCTGATCCCTGAAGGGTGTGGTAGGAACCTTGGGCACATAGCCCGGTCGCGGTCTTAAGATCACGGAAGTGTCTGCCGGACCGAACTCCAGGCAAGCGTAGCTAGCAGGTCCCCGACCCTCTTGATGGAAGCGAGCGCGATCAGCAGGGCGGTCTTGAGAGAGAGGGCCCTGAGTCCAACTGAGTCTCTGGGTCTCTGGAGTCCCGTGAGGACGACCGAGAGATCCTAGGAGGGAACAGGTTAGGCCGGAAGGGAGTCATCCTCAGGGCACCTTTTAGGAACCTGACGATTAAGTCGTGCTTTCCAAGAGACTTGCCGTCTACCGTGTCATGGTGGGCCGCGATAGCGGCGACATACACCTTGAGGGTGGAGGGGGACAGCCTCCTCTCCAGCCTCTCCTGTAGGAACACGAGCACTGACCCAACTGCACACTTCTGTGGGTCTTCAGCTCGGGAAGAACACCAGTCTGCGAACAGACGCCATTTTAGGGCATAAAGATGCCTGGTCGAAGGGGCTCTGGCTTGGTTAATAGTGTCTATGACGGCTGAAGGTAGGCCGGCTAGATCTTCCACGTCCCGTCCAGGGGCCAGACGTGGAGATTACAGAGGTCTGGGTGCGGATGCCAGAGCGTGCCCCGTCCCTGAGAAAGAAGGTCCTTCCTCAGGGGAATTCGCCAGGGAGGGGCTGTCATGAGGAGCGTGAGATCCGAGAACCACGTCCGGTTGGGCCAGTAGGGGGCCACCAGAGTGACTTGCTCCTCGTCCTCCCTGACCTTGCATAGCACCTGTGCAAGAAGGCTCACTGGGGGAAAAGCGTACTTGCGCAGCCCCGCGGGCCAGCTGTGCACCAGAGCATCTGTCCCAAGGGGGGGGCCTCTGTGAGAGCATACCAGAGCGGGCAGTGGGAGGTTTCCTGGGAGGCAAACAGGTCTACCTGGGCCTTGACGAACCTGTCCCAAATCAGCTGAACCGACTGGGGGTGGAGACTCCACTCTCCGCCGGGCAAGCTTTGTCTTGACAGCGCGTCCGCTATCATATTGAGGTTGCCGGGGATGTGAGTGGCGCGCAGCGACTTGAGTCGCCCGTTGCACACGGTGCCCCAACCCAGTTTGGAGGCGTCAGTCGTAACCAGAACACGTAGGGACACCTGCTGCAAGGGTACTCCTTCCCTTAAAAAGCGGAGGTCTGTCCAGGGTCTGAAGGCTTGGCGGCAGGCAGTGGTAACTTTCACCTCGTGCGTGCCGCAGTGCCATGCTCGTCTCGGGACTCGAGTCTGGAGCCAGTGCTGAAGTGGTCTCATATGCATCAACCCCAGCGGCGCGACCGCCGCGGAGGATGCCATATGCCCCAGGAGCTGTTGGAAACGTTTTAAAGGGACCACGGCGCCTGGCTTGAAAGAAGCGAGGCATTCCAGCACTGACTGAACACGCTCGTTGGAGAGCCGTGCTGTCATTGAGACTGAGTCTAACTCCAAACCGAGAAAAGAGATGCTCTGGACCGGGGTGAGATTGCTCTTTTCCCAGTTGACCTGAAACCCTAAATGGCCAAGGTGTTTGAGCACCTGGTCTCTGTGTGCGCATAGTAATTCCTTCGAGGGGGCCAGAATGAGCCAATTGTCGAGGTAATTGTGTATGCGTATGCCCGCTCCTCGGAGCGGGGCCAAAGCCGCCTCTGCGACCTTCGTGAAGACGCAAGGGGACAGAGACAGGCCGAAGGGGAGGACTTTGTACTGATATGCCTGGCCGTCGAACGCGAACCGTAGAAAGGGTCGGTGTCGAGGGAGAATCGAGATGTGAAAGTACGCGTCCTTCAGGTCTACCGCTGCGAACCTATCTAGATGCCGGACGCCAGATAGGATTTGCTTCTGGGTGAGCATTTTGAATGGGAGTTTGGACAAGGTCCGATTGAAAACTCGCAGGTCCAAGATCGGTCGTAAGCCACCGCCTTTCTTGGGTACAACGAAGTAAGGGCTGTAGAAACCCTTCTTTGTTTCGGTTGGAGGGACAGACTCTATCGCGTCCTTGATCAAAAGGGAGGCGATTTCTTCGCGCAGGGACTGAACGTGTCTGTCGTGTACTGCGGAGAAACAAAAGCCCACGAAGGGGGGCGGAGACCTGGCAAACTGAATTGCGTAACCAAGTCGAATGGTCCGGAGCAGCCATCGCGACGGGTTGGGCAGTGAAAGCCACGCCTCTAAGCACCGTGCAAGGGGCACCATGGGGACGGGTTTTTTGGTAATTGAGTATGCGTATGCCCGCTCCTCAGAGGACGCACCATGGGATGGGGTTTTTGGATGATTTCTTCGTGCAGGGACTGAACGTGTCTGTCATGTACTGCGGAGAAACAAACACCCACGAAGGGTGGCGGAGACCTGGCAAACTGAATTGCGTAACCGAGTTGAATGGTCCGGTGCAGCCATCGCGACGGGTTGGGCAGTGAAAGCCACGCCTCTAAGCACCGTGCAAGGGGAACCATGGGGACGGGTTTTTTGGACGTACCCGGCGGGGCTTCGCAGCGGTGCGGAACAGGTAACGCGGCGTCGGTGCTGACAACAAACTCAAAACACTTACCTTGCTGCGCGCACCCGGCAGGGGGCGGGTTCGTGACTGAGGAGGAGGTCCGACGTTGGCGTCCTCTGGACTCGTCTGAACCGGCCCGCCGGGGGACAGTCGTGGGGCTGAGAGCGGGTGCACCGCATCCAGGGAGCCGGGACTGTTGAGGCCTGAAAGCAGATTGCCGTGAGAACGGCATTTGCGGGCCATGTGACCCAGAGGTAAAGGAAATAGCTCTTTTATTGAGAATTTGGGTACCGCAGCACCTGTTGAGGGGTGCGGCAAATGAAAAAAACAAAAGATTCTCCACCTGGCCCTCCACCTCCGGAAAGGTACTGGTTGCCAACTCTCATTGGCCTTTTTTCATAGTTCAGAGGTGAATATCGGCGCTCAATAGAGACCCCTAGTGTTGCTTCTCTGACACAACTTGGAGAGAGCGACAGAAGGGGAACTAACTACTATTGACTTTAGAGAAATGTTATTGACTTTAGTGGAGTCATGTTTTATTGAAAAATAAACCTTCTCACAGTGCTTCTTTAAGATGACTGTTTAGATCTCATAATAAACACAAATATGCTTCAAATATGCATTTAGAATTGTAAATTGTCCTTTGTTTGCTTCAAATGAGTGTCATTCTTAAAATGTCATGTTTCATTGAAAGAGATTTGAATTCTTATGCAAATCACTTAAAACATCTTTCTGGTTATAAAAAGTTGCTTTTGGTCAATTGCAGTGCGATTTCTTGAAGTTTGCACAGTTTTGTAATGAAATTCTGATTGTTTCTTTAAATTGACTGTTTAACTCTCATAATGCTACCAAACATGTAATTATGCATTTTGACTTGTAATGCTTATTTTACATTGCATTGCAGCCACTTAGGGACATTAGTGAAATGTGATAATTGACATTTGTGGAAATTAACTTTTCATTAAAATAGAAGTGCTTTCTGATGAAAAACGACTCACAACAACTTATTGGGGTAAACAGTTATTTTGGGGCCTTTGAGAGCTGTTTCATGAAGATTGTACAGTTTTTGTCTGACATTCAAAATCCTCCATGAAATGACTATTTATCCCTCCTAATGCATGCACACATGCACAAACAGGCTTTAATAAGACATTGTGACTTTTGCAATGCATAACTAACTACTTAGTGACATTAGAGAAATGTTATTATTGACTTTAGTGAAGAGTCATGTTTATATGAAAAATAAACCTTCTCACAGTGCTTCTTTAAGATGAATGTTTAGATCTCATAATAAACACAAATATGCATTTAGAATTGTAAATTGTCCTTTGTTTGCTGAAAATGAGTGTCATTCTTTAAATATCATGTTTCTTTGAAAGAGATGTGAATTCTTGTGAAAATTACTCAAAACATCTTTCTGGTTTTAAAAAGTTGCTTTTGGTCAATTGCAGTGCGATTTCATGAAGTTTGCACAGTTTTGTAATGAAATTCTGATTGTTTCTTGAAATTGACTGAGGGGCGAACGCGCTTGATCTTGTTTACACAAACATCCCAGGCGCGTACCGGGCGGAGCCCCGCCCCCACCTCGGCTACTCAGACCACATCTCTGTTATGTTAATTCCAGCATACAGACCGCTCGTCAGACGCACAAAACCGCTTCAGAAGCAGGTGAAAACCTGGCCAGCAGGAGCCATCTCTGCTCTTCAGGACTGTTTTGAGTGTACTGACTGGCACATGTTCAGGGAGGCTGCAACATATGGCGATTCTACCAACTTGGAGGAATACACAGCATCAGTGACCAGCTACATCAGCAAGTGCATTGATGATGTCACTTTCTCCAAGACCATCACCACACGCCCAACCAGAAGCCGTGGATGACTGCGGAGGTGCGACGCTGCTGAGGTCCCGAGACTCGCCTTCAGAGCAGGCGATAAGGCAGCCCTAAGAACAGCTAGGGCCAAACTGTCACGGGCAATCAGAGAGGCAAAGCGCGCACACGCCCAGAGAATCCACAGTCACTTCCAGGACAGCGGTGACACGCGGCGCATGTGGCAGGGCATCCAGGCCATCACCAACTACAGGACAACATCAGTTGCCTGTGACAAAGATGCCTCCCTTCCAGATGCACTGAACGACTTCTACGCCGGGTTTGAAGTGCAGAACGACGTGATGGCGAGGAAGTCCACCCCTCCTCCCAATGACCAGGTGCTCTGTCTTACCACGGCAGATGTGAGGAAAACTCTACGTAGAGTCAACCCACGGAAGGCTGCTGGACCAGACAACATTCCTGGCAGAGTGCTCAGAGGATGTGCAGACCAGCTAGCAGATGTTCTTACCGACATCTTCAACATCTCTCTGAGCAGCGCCGTCGTTCCAACGTGCTTCAAGGCCACCACCATCATCCCCGTGCCAAAGAAGTCTTCAGTGTCCTGCCTCAACGACTACCGTCCCGTCGCGACTTACACCCATCATCATGAAGTGCTTCGAGAGGCTCGTCATGAGGCAGATTAAGACCCAGCTGCCCCCTCACTAGACCCACTGCAGTTTGCGTATCGTTCAAACCGCTCAACGGACGATGCCATCACCACAACCCTCCATCTGGCCCTCACCCACCTAGACAATAAGGACTCATACGTTCGAATGCTGTTCATAGATTTCAGCTCAGCATTCAAAACAATCATTCCCCAGCACCTGATTGGAAAGCTGAACCTGCTGGGCCTGGACACCTCCCTCTGCAACTGGATCCTGGACTTCCTGACTGGGAGACCTCAGTCAGTCCGGATCGGGAACAGCATCTCCACCACCACCACACTGAGCACTGGGGCCCCCAGGGCTGTGTGCTCAGTCCACTGCTGTTCACTCTGCTGACTCACGACTGTGCAGCAATGCACAGCTCGAATCACATCATCAAGTTCGCCGATGACACTACCGTGGTGGGTCTCATCAGCAAGAACGACGAGTCAGCATACAGAGAGGAGGTGCAGCGGCTGACGAACTGGTGTAGAGCCAACAACCTGTCCCTGAATGTCGACAAAACAAAAGAGATGGTTGTTGACTTTAGGAGAGCACAAGGTGAACACACTCCGCTGAACATCGACGGCTCCTCTGTGGAGATCGTCAAAAGCACCAAATTCCTTGGTGTTCACTTGGCGGAGAACCTCACCTGGTCCCTCAACACCAGCTCTATCACCAAGAAAGCCCAGCAGCGTCTCTACTTTCTTCGAAGGCTGAGGAAAGCACATCTCCCAACCCCCATCCTCACTACATTCTATAGAGGGACTATTGAGAGCATCCTGAGCAGCTGCATCACTGCCTGGTTTGGGACTTGCACCGTTTCGGACCGCAAAGCCCTGCAGAGGATAGTGAGGACAGCTGAGAAGATCATTGGGGTCTCTCTTCCCTCCATCAAAGACATTTACAAAAAACACTGTATCCACAAAGCAACCAGCATTGTGGACGACCCCACACACCCCTCACACAAACTCTTTACCCTCCTCCCATCTGGCAAGAGGTACCGAAGCATTCGGGCCCTCACGGCCAGACTGTGTAACAGCTTCTTCCCCAAGCCATCAGACTCCTCAATACTCAGAGACTGGTTTGACACACACGTGTCCTGAGTTGCACTTTAATTACTGTCACTTTATAACTGTCTGCTACCTCAATAACTGCTATGTGCATAGAACATTATCTCATAGTATGTTATGTTTACATTTTAGAAACTGTCTTCTTTTTGCACTACTGAGTACTGGTCGGCGCTGCACTGTCTATTGTCCTGTTCATTGTCAGAAATTTGTTGTACTGTCCTGTACTTTTTGCACATGTTTGCACGTGCACTTTATATAGGTATATGTAGGTTTTTTTTATATAGGTATTTTATTTCGTTGTGTTGTCTCATGTGGTCCTGTGTTGGTCCTTTGTTGTTTTTATGTAGCACCATGGTCCTGGAGGAATGTTGTCTCGTTTTGCAGTGTACTGTACTAACTGTATATGGTTGAAACGACAATAAAAACCACTTGACCTGACTTGACTTTGTTGTATTACAAATTTATTAAATGTTTAATTTAGGTTCCAATACATTAGTTTATAAACTGAGAAAGTTTAGTAGATTGAATTTACTATTTGAGGTATAAATGAATGTCATAGACCTGCCTGTCAGGCTTTCCAACAGGAGATTCCTGCCTGTCCTGATCTCACTATTGTAAGTTAAATTAGTCGGATTGCTGAGACTATCACCTTTTGTCTTTAAATGACTCTTGGAGCCCCTGACCCAGTCGTTAAATAGTCCGGCTGATTAGATTAGTTGCGAATCACAGTTATGCTGATGAGATCAGGGCTGGGGAATTTCCTTTAACGAGGTGACTCCTGTACCTCATTTACATGCTTTGTTTCAGAGTGTCTCCACCTCTATGTATAATCAAGTCCCCTCACCCTTGAAAGGTATAAAACCCTATCGTATTGAGTTATAGAGTCAGACTTGGATGACTACAGCGATGCAACAATGAGTTCTCAATAAAGAGTAATTTCTGCTTAAAAGATATCCCAACGTCTCCTGGTCTCTGCTTCGACGACGAAGAAAAAGTTCACAACAGTTTGATAATGCTAGCAAACATGTAATTATGCATTTTGACTTGTAATGCTTATTTTACATTGCATTGCAGCCACTTAGGGACATTAGTGAAATGTGATAATTGACATTTGTGGAAATTAACTTTTCATTAAAATAGAAGTGCTTTCTGATGAAAAACGACTCACAACAACTTATTGGGGTAAACAGTTATTTTGGGGCCTTTGAGAGCTGTTTCATGAAGATTGTACAGTTTTTGTCTGACATTCAAAATCCTCCATGAAATGACTATTTATCCCTCATAATGCATGCACACATGCACAAACATAAGACATTGTGACTTTTGCAATGCATAACTAACTACTTAGTGACATTAGAGAAATGTTATTATTGACTTTAGTGAAGAGTCATGTTTATATGAAAAATAAACCTTCTCACAGTGCTTCTTTAAGATGAATGTTTAGATCTCATAATAAACACAAATATGCATTTAGAATTGTAAATTGTCCTTTGTTTGCTGAAAATGAGTGTCATTCTTTAAATATCATGTTTCTTTGAAAGAGATGTGAATTCTTGTGAAAATTACTCAAAACATCTTTCTGGTTTTAAAAAGTTGCTTTTGGTCAATTGCAGTGCGATTTCGTGAAGTTTGCACAGTTTTGTAATGAAATTCTGATTGTTTCTTGAAATTGACTGTCATAATGCTAGCAAACATGTAATTATGCATTTTGACTTGTAATGCTTATTTTACATTGCATTGCAGCCACTTAGGGACATTAGTGAAATGTGATAATTGACATTTGTGGAAATTAACTTTTCATTAAAATAGAAGTGCTTTCTGATGAAAAACGACTCACAACAACTTATTGGGGTAAACAGTTATTTTGGGGCCTTTGAGAGCTGTTTCATGAAGATTGTACAGTTTTTGTCTGACATTCAAAATCCTCCATGAAATGACTATTTATCCCTCATAATGCATGCACACATGCACAAACATAAGACATTGTGACTTTTGCAATGCATAACTAACTACTAGTGATATTAGAGAAATGTTATTATTGACTTTAGTGAAGAGTCATGTTTTATTGAAAAATAAACCTTCTCACAGTGCTTCTTTAAAGCATGCAAGCATGCTGTAACAATGAATTTTGGCTTGTAATGCTTTCTTTTGCAAAGCATAGATGCTTTTGAGTGATTTTAGTGAAAAGTCACATTTCATTGAAAAGATTTGAAATCTGATGAAACATTACTTCTAAAAGCTTTGTAAGCTTAAAAGTTGCTTTTGGGCCTTTGAGAGATATTTTGTGAACATTGCACATTTCAATATTAACATTCAGATTACTTCTGTAATGACTGTAAATATCACCTATAATGCATGAAAACATGTTTTAACAATGAATTTTGGCTTGTAATGCATTCTTTTGTATTGCATTGCTGATTTTGAGTGTTTTTAGTGAAAAGTCACGTTTCATTGAAAAGATTTGAAATCTGATGAAAAATTACTTCTAAAAGCTTAAACCAGATATGCAGTCATTTAAATGAATAAATCTGAACATTAACATAGGATTGTGCAAACTTCACGAAACAGCTCTCAAAGCCCCAAAAGCAACTTTTAAGCTTACAAAGCTTTTAGAAGTAATTTTTCATCAGATTTCAAATCTTTTCAATGGAACGTGACTTTTCACTAAAAACACTCAAAAGCAGCAATGCAATACAAAAGAATGCATTAAAAGGCAAAATTCATTGTTAAAACATGTTTTCATTCATTATAAGTGATATTTTGTCATATTATAGAAGTAATCTGGATGTTAACACTGAAATGTGCAAACTTCACGAAACAGCTCTCAAAGGCCCAAAAGCATCTTTTAAGCTTACAAAGCTGTTTACAAGTAATTTTTCATCAGATTTCAAATCTTTTCAATGAAACGTGACTTTTCACTAAAAACACTCAAAAGCAGCAATGCGATACAAAAGAATGCATTACAAGGCTAAATTCATTGTTAAAACATGTTTTCATGCAATATAAGTGATATTTTGTCATGTTATAGAAGTAATCTGGATGTTAACACTGAAATGTGCAAACTTCACGAAACAGCTTTCAAAGCCCCAAAAGCATCTTCTAAAAGCTTTGTAACCTTTTACAAAGCTTTTAGAAGTAATTTTTCATCAGATATCAAATCTTTTCAATGAAACGTGACTTTTCACTAAAAACACTCAAAAGCAGCAATGCAATACAAAAGAATGCATTACAAGGCAAAATTCATTGTTAAAACATGTTTTCATGCATTATAGGTGAAATTTTGTCATATTATAGAAGTAATCTGGATGTTAACACTGAAATGTGCAAACTTCACGAAACAGCTCTCAAAGGCCCAAAAGCATCTTTTAAGCTTAAAAAGCTTTTTACAAGTCATTTTTCATCAGATTTCTAATCTTTTCAATGAAACGTGACTTTTCACTAAAATCACTCAAAAGCAGCTATGTTTTGCAAAAGAAAGTATTAAAAGCGAAAATTCATTGTTACAGCATGCTTGCATGCTTTAAACCAGATAAACAGTCATTTAAATGAATAAATCTGAACATGAACATAGGACTGTGCAAACTTCACGAAACAGCTCTCAAAGCCCCAAAAGCAACTTTTAAGCTTACAAAGCTTTTTACAAGTCATTTTTCATCAGATTTCTAATCTTTTCAATGAAACGTGACTTTTCACTAAAAACACTCAAAAGCAGCAATGCAATACAAAAGAATGCATTACAAGGCAAAATTCATTGTTAAAACATGTTTTCATGCATTATAAGTGATATTTTGTCATATTATAAGTAATCTGGATGTTAACACTGAATTGTGCAAACTTCACGAAACAGCTCTCAAAGGCCCAAAAGCATCTTTTAAGCTTACAAAGCTTTTTACAAGTCATTTTTCATCAGATTTCTAATCTTTTCAGTGAAACGTGACTTTTAGCTAAAATCACTCAAAAGCAACTATGCATTGTTCAAGAAAGCATTACAAGCCAAAATTCTTAGTTACAGCATGCTTGCATGCTTTTCACCAGATACGCAGTCATTTAAATGAATAAATCTGAACATTAACATAGGACTGTGCAAACATCACAAAACAGCCCTCAAACACCCAAAAGCAACTTTTTAAGCTTTTAGAAGTAATTTTTCATCAGATTTCTAATCTTTTCAATGAAACCTGACTTTTCACTACAATCACTTAAAAGCAGCTATGCATTGTTAAAGAAAGCATTTCAAGCCAAAATTCATAGTTACAGCATGCTTGCATGCTTTTCACCAGATACGCTGTCATTTAAATGAATAAATCTGAACATTAACATAGGACTGTGCAAACTTCACGAAACAGCTCTCAAACACCCAAAAGCAACTTTTTAAGCTTTTAGAAGTAATTTTTCATCAGATTTCTAATCTTTTCAATGAAACGTGACTTTTCACTAAAATCACTCAAAAGCAGCTATGCTTTGCAAAAGAAAGCATTGCTAGCCAAAATTCATTGTTACAGCATGCTTGCATGCTTTAAACCAGATACGCAGTCATTTAAAAGAATAAATCTGAACATGAACATAGGACTGTGCAAACTTCACGAAACAGCTCTCAAAGCCCCAAAAGCAACTTTTAAGCTTACAAAGCTTTTTACAAGTCATTTTTCATCAGATTTCTAATCTTTTCAATGAAACGTGACTTTTCACTAAAAACACTCAAAAGCAGCAATGCAATACAAAAGAATGCATTACAAGTCAAAATTCATTGTTAAAACATGTTTTCATGCATTATAAGTGATATTTTGTCATATTATAGAAGTAATCTGGATGTTAACACTGAAATGTGCAAACATCACGAAACAGCTCTCAAACACCCAAAAGCAACTTTTTAAGCTTTTAGAAGTAATTTTTCATCAGATTTCTAATCTTTTCAATGAAACGTGACTTTTAGCTAAAATCACTCAAAAGCAGCTATGCACTGTTAAAGAAAGCATTACAAGCCAAAATTCATAGTTACAACATGTTTTCATGCATTATAGGTGATATTTACAGTAATTACAGAAGTAATCTGAATGTTAATATTGAAATGTGCAATGTTCACAAAATATCTCACAAAGGCCCAAAAGCATCTTTTAAGCTTACAAAGCTTTTAAAAGTAATTTTTCATCAGATTTCTAATCTTTTCAATGAAACGTGACTTTTAGCTAAAATCACTCAAAAGCAGCTATGCATTGTTAAAGAAAGCATTACAAGCCAAAATTCTTAGTTACAGCATGCTTGCATGCTTTTCACCAGATACGCAGTCATTTAAATGAATAAATCTGAACATTAACATAGGACTGTGCAGACATCACGAAACAGCCCTCAAACACCCAAAAGCAACTTTTTAAGCTTTTAGAAGTAACTTTTCATCAGATTTCTAATCCTTTCAATGAAACGTGACTTTTCACTAAAAACACTCAAAAGCAGCAATGCAATACAAAAGAATGCATTACAAGTCAAAATTCATTGTTAAAACATGTTTTCATGCATTATAACTGATATTTTGTCATATTATAGAAGTAATCTGGATGTTAACACTGAAATGTGCAAACATCACGAAACAGCTCTCAAACACCCAAAAGCAACTTTTTAAGCTTTTAGAAGTAATTTTTCATCAGATTTCTAATCTTTTCAATGAAACGTGACTTTTCACTAAAGTCACTCAAAAGCATTGCAAAAGAAAGCATTACAAGCCAAAATTCACAGTTACAACATGTTTTCATGCATTATAAGTGATATTTTGTCATATTATAGAAGTAATCTGGATGTTAACACTGAAATGTGCAAACTTCACGAAACAGCTCTCAAAGGCCCAAAAGCATCTTTTAAGCTTACAAAGCTTTTTACAAGTCATTTTTCATCAGATTTCTAATCTTTTCAATGAAACGTGACTTCTCACTGAAATCACTCAAAAGCAGCTATGCTTTGCAAAAGAAAGCATTACAAGTCAAAATTCATTGTTACAGCATGCTTGTGCTTTAAACCAGATACGCAGTCATTTAAATGAATAAATCTGAACATTAACATAGGACTGTGCAAACTTCACGAAACAGCTCTCAAAGCCCCAAAAGCAACTTTTTAAGCTTACAAAGCTTTTTACAAGTCATTTTTCATCAGATTTCTAATCTTTTCAATGAAACGTGACTTTTAGCTAAAATCACTCAAAAGCAACTATGCACTGTTAAAGAAAGCATTACAAGCCAAAATTCTTAGTTACAGCATGCTTGCATGCTTTTCACCAGATACGCAGTTATTTAAATGAATAAATCTGAACATTAACATAGGACTGTGCAAACATCACGAAACAGCCCTCAAAAACTCAAAAGCAACTTTTTAAGCTTTTTGAAGTAATTTTTCATCAGATTTCTAATCTTTTCAATGAAACGTGACTTTTCACTAAAAACACTCAAAAGCAGCAATGCAATACAAAAGAATGCATTACAAGTCAAAATTCATTGTTAAAACATGTTTTCATGCATTATAAGTGATATTTTGTCATATTATAGAAGTAATCTGGATGTTAACACTGAAATGTGCAAACATCACGAAACAGCTCACAAACACCCAAAAGCATCTTTTAAGCTTACAAAGCTTTTAGAAGTAATTTTTCATCAGATTTCTAATCTTTTCAATGAAACGTGACTTTTCACTAAAATCACTCAAAAGCAGCTATGCATTGCAAAAGAAAGCATTACAAGTCAAAATTCATTGTTACAGCATGCTTGTGCTTTAAACCAGATATGCAGTCATTTAAATGAAGTAAATCTGAACATTAACATAGGAATGTGCAAACTTCACGAAACAGCTCTCAAAGGCCCAAAAGCAACTTTTAAGCTTACAAAGCTTTTAGAAGTAATTTTTCATCAGATTTCTAATCTTTTCAATGAAACGTGACTTTTCACTAAAATAACTAAAAGAAGCAATACAATACAAAAGAATGCAATTAAAAGGCAAAATTCATTGTTTAAACATGTTTTCATGCATTATTGGTGATATTTTGTCATATTACAGAAGTAATCTGGATGTTAACACTGAAATGTGCAATTTTCACAAAACAGCTCTCAAAGGCCCAAAAGCATCTTTTAAGCTTACAAAGCTTTTTAAAAGTCATTTTCCATCAGATTTCTAATCTTTTCAATGAAACGTGACTTTTCACTAAAATCACTCAAAAGCAGCTATGCTTTGCAAAAGAAAGCATTACAAGTCAAAATTCATTGTTTACAGCATGCTTGCATGCTTTAAAACAGATATGCAGTCATTTAAATGAATAAATCTGAACATTAACATAGGACTGTGCAAACTTCACGAAACAGCTCTCAAACGCCCAAAAGCAACTTTTAAGCTTACAAAGCTTTTAGAAGTAATTTTTCATCAGATTTCTAATCTTTTCAATGAAACGTGACTTTTCACTAAAATAACTCAAAAGAAAGCAATACAATACAAAAGAATGCAATTAAAAGGCAAAATTCATTGTTTAAACATGTTTTCATGCATTATTGGTGATATTTTGTCATATTATAGAAGTAATCTGGATGTTAACACTGAAATGTGCAATTTTCACAAAACAGTTCTCAAAGGCCCAAAAGCATCTTTTAAGCTTACAAAGCTTTTTAAAAGTCATTTTTCATCAGATTTCTAATCTTTTCAATGAAACGTGACTTTTCACTAAAATCACTCAAAAGCAGCTATGCTTTGCAAAAGAAAGCATTACAAGTCAAAATTCATTGTTACAGCATGCTTGCATGCTTTAAACCAGATATGCAGTCATTTAAATGAATAAATCTGAACATTAACATAGGACTGTGCAAACTTCACTGAAACAGCTCTCAAACACCCAAAAGCAACTTTTAAGCTTACAAAGCTTTTAGAAGTAATTTTTCATCAGATTTCTAATCTTTTCAATGAAACGTGACTTTTCACTAAAATCACTCAAAAGAAGCAATACAATACAAAAGAATGCAATTACAAGGCAAAATTCATTGTTTAAACATGTTTTCATGCATTATTGGTGATATTTTGTCATATTATAGAAGTAATCTGGATGTTAACACTGAAATGTGCAAACTTCACGAAACAGCTCTCAAACGCCCAAAAGCATCTTTTAAGCTTACAAAGCTTTTTACAAGTCATTTTTCATCAATTTCTAATCTTTTCAATGAAACGTGACTTTTCACTAAAATCACACAAAAGCAGCTATGCTTTGCAAAAGAAAGCATTACAAGTCAAAATTCATTGTTACAGCATGCTTGTGCTTTAAACCAGATATGCAGTCATTTAAATGAATAAATCTGAACATTAACATAGGACTGTGCAAACTTCACGAAACAGCCCCAAAAGCAACTTTTAAGCTTACAAAGCTTTTAGAAGTAATTTTTCATCAGATTTCTAATCTTTTCAATGAAACGTGACTTTTCACTAAAATAACTATAAAGAAGCAATACAATACAAAAGAATGCAATTAAAAGGCAAAATTCATTGTTTAAACATGTTTTCATGCATTATTGGTGATATTTTGTCATATTATAGAAGTAATCTGGATGTTAACACTGAAATGTGCAATTTTCACAAAACAGCTCTCAAAGGCCCAAAAGCATCTTTTAAGCTTACAAAGCTTTTTAAAAGTCATTTTTCATCAGATTTCTAATCTTTCCAATGAAACGTGACTTTTCACTGAAATCACTCAAAAGCAGCTATGCTTTGCAAAAGAAAGCATTACAAGTCAAAATTCATTGTTTACAGCATGCTTGTGCTTTAAAACAAATATGCAGTCATTTAAATGAATAAATCTGAACATTAACATAGGACTGTGCAAACTTCACGAAACAGCTCTCAAAGCCCAAAAGCAACTTTTAAGCTTACAAAGCTTTTAGAAGTAATTTTTCATCAGATTTCTAATCTTTTTAATGAAACGTGACTTTTCACTAAATATAACTAAAAAGAAAGCAATACAATACAAAAGAATGCAATTAAAAGGCAAAATTCATTGTTTAAACATGTTTTCATGTATTATTGGTGATATTTTGTCATATTACAGAAGTAATCTGGATGTTAACACTGAAATGTGCAATTTTCACAAAACATTTCTCAAAGGCCCAAAAGCATCTTTTAAGCTTACAAAGCTTTTTAAAAGTCATTTTTCATCAGATTTCTAATCTTTCCAATGAAACGTTACTTTTCACTAAAATCACTCAAAAGCAGCTATGCTTTGCAAAAGAAAGCATTACAAGTCAAAATTCATTGTTACAGCATGCTTGTGCTTTAAAACAAATATGCAGTCATTTAAATGAATAAATCTGAACATTAACATAGGACTGTGCAAACTTCACGAAACAGCTCTCAAAGCCCAAAAGCAACTTTTAAGCTTACAAAGCTTTTAGAAGTAATTTTTCATCAGATTTCTAATCTTTTTAATGAAACGTGACTTTTCACTAATATAACTAAAAAGAAAGCAATACAATACAAAAGAATGCAATTAAAAGGCAAAATTCATTGTTTAAACATGTTTTCATGCATTATTGGTGATATTTTGTCATATTACAGAAGTAATCTGGATGTTAACACTGAAATGTGCAATTTTCACGAAACAGTTCTCAAACACCCAAAAGCATCTTTTAAGCTTACAAAGCTTTTTACAAGTAATTTTTCATCAGATTTCTAATCTTTTCAATGAAACGTGACTTTACACTAAAATCACACAAAAGCAGCTATGCTTTGCAAAAGAAAGCATTACAAGTCAAAATTCATTGTTACAGCATGCTTGTGCTTTAAACCAGATATGCAGTCATTTAAATGAATAAATCTGAACATTAACATAGGACTGTGCAAACTTCACTGAAACAGCTCTCAAAGCCCCAAAAGCACCTTTTAAGCTTACAAAGCTTTTAGAAGTAATTTTTCATCAGATTTCTAATCTTTTCAATGAAATGTGACTTTTCACTAAAATAACTAAAAAGAAGCAATACAATACAAAAGAATGCAATTAAAAGGCAAAATTCATTGTTTAAACATGTTTTCATGCATTATTGGTGATATTTTGTCATATTATAGAAGTAATCTGGATGTTAACACTGAAATGTGCAATTTTCACAAAACAGCTCTCAAAGGCCCAAAAGCATCTTTTAAGCTTACAAAGCTTTTTAAAAGTCATTTTTCATCAGATTTCTAATCTTTCCAATGAAACGTGACTTTTCACTAAAATCACTCAAAAGCAGCTATGCTTTGCAAAAGAAAGCATTACAAGTCAAAATTCATTGTTACAGCATGCTTGCATGCTTTTCACCAGATACGCAGTCATTTAAAAGAATAAATCTGAACAGTAACATAGGACTAGGCAAACTTCACGAAACAGCTCTCAAACACCCAAAAGCAACTTTTAAGCTTACAAAGCTTTTAGAAGTGATTTCTAATCTTTTCAATGAAACGTGACTTTTCACTAAAATCACTCAAAAGTAGCAATGTAATACAAAAGAATGCATTACAAGGCAAAATTCATAGTTACAGCATGCTTCTCACCAGATACGCAGTCATTTAAATGAATAAATCTGAACATTAACATAGGACTGTGCAAACATCACGAAACAGTTCTCAAACACCCAAAAGCAACTTTTAAGCTTACAAAGCTTTTTACAAGTAATTTTTCATCAGATTTCTAATCTTTTCAATGAAACGTGACTTTACACTAAAATCACTCAAAAGAAGCAATACAATACAAAAGAATGCAATTAAAAGGCAAAATTCATAGTTACAGCATGCTTCTCACCAGATAATGCATGTCATATAAATGAATAAATCTGAACATTAACATAGGACTGTGCAAACATCACGAAACAGTTCTCAAACACCCAAAAGCAACTTTTAAGCTTACAAAGCTTTTTACAAGTCATTTTTCATCAGATTTCTAATCTTTTCAATGAAACGTGACTTTTCACTAAGATCACTCAAAAACAGCTATGCATTGCAAAAGAATGCAATTAAAAGGCAAAATTCATTGTTTAAACATGTTTTCATGCATTATTGGTGATATTTTGTCATATTATAGAAGTAATCTGGATGTTAACACTGAAATGTGAAAACTTCACGAAACAGATCTCAAAGGCGTCTTTTAAGCTTACAAAGCTTTTTACAAGTCATTTTTCATCAGATTTCTAATCTTTTCAATGAAACGTGACTTTTCACTAAAATCACACAAAAGCAGCTATGCTTTGCAAAAGAAAGCATTACAAGTCAAAATTCATTGTTACAGCATGCTTGCATGCTTTTCACCAGATACGCAGTCATTTAAAAGAATAAATCTGAACAGTAACATAGGACTGTGCAAACTTCACGAAACAGCTCTCAAACACCCAAAAGCAACTTTTAAGCTTACAAAGCTTTTAGAAGTAATTTTTCATCAGATTTCTAATCTTTTCAATGAAACGTGACTTTTCACTAAAATCACTCAAAAGCAGCAATGTAATACAAAAGAATGCATTACAAGGCAAAATTCATAGTTACAGCATGCTTCTCACCAGATACGCAGTCATTTAAATGAATAAATCTGAACATTAACATAGGACTGTGCAAACATCACGAAACAGTTCTCAAACACCCAAAAGCAACTTTTAAGCTTACAAAGCTTTTTACAAGTAATTTTTCATCAGATTTCTAATCTTTTCAATGAAACGTGACTTTACACTAAAATCACTCAAAAGAAGCAATACAATACAAAAGAATGCAATTAAAAGGCAAAATTCATAGTTACAGCATGCTTCTCACCAGATACGCATTCATATAAATGAATAAATCTGAACATTAACATAGGACTGTGCAAACATCACGAAACAGTTCTCAAACACCCAAAAGCAACTTTTAAGCTTACAAAGCTTTTTACAAGTAATTTTTCATCAGATTTCTAATCTTTTCAATGAAACGTGACTTTTCACTAAAATCACTCAAAAGAAGCAATACAATACAAAAGAATGCAATTAAAAGGCAAAATTCATTGTTTAAACATGTTTTCATGCATTATTGGTGATATTTTGTCATATTATAGAAGTAATCTGGATGTTAACACTGAAATGTGAAAATTTCACGAAACAAATCTCAAAGACATCTTTTAAGCTTACAAAGCTTTTTACAAGTCATTTTTCATCAGATTTCTAATCTTTTCAATGAAACGTGACTTTTCACTAAAATCACTCAAAAGAAGCAATACAATACAAAAGAATGCAATTAAAAGGCAAAATTCATTGTTTAAACATGTTTTCATGCATTATTGGTGATATTTTGTCATATTATAGAAGTAATCTGGATGTTAACACTGAAATGTGCAATTTTCACAAAACAGCTCTCAAAGGCCCAAAAGCATCTTTTAAGCTTACAAAGCTTTTAAAAGTCATTTTTCATCAGATTTCTAATCTTTCCAATGAAACGTGACTTTTCACTAAAATCACTCAAAAGCAGCTATGCATTGCAAAAGAAAGCATTACAAGCCAAAATTCATTGTTACAGCATGCTTGTGCTTTTAACCAGATATGCAGTCATTTAAATGAATAAATCTGAACATTAACATAGGACTGTGCAAACTTCACGAAACAGCCCCAAAAGCAACTTTTAAGCTTACAAAGCTTTTAGAAGTAATTTTTCATCAGATTTCTAATCTTTTCAATGAAACGTGACTTTTCACTAAAATCACTCAAAAGCAGCAATGTAATACAAAAGAATGCAATTAAAAGGCAAAATTCATTGTTTAAACATGTTTTCATGCATTATTGGTGATATTTTGTCATATTATAGAAGTAATCTGGATGTTAACACTGAAATGTGCAAACTTCACGAAACAGCTCTCAAAGGCCCAAAAGCATCTTTTAAGCTTACAAAGCTTTTTACAAGTCATTTTTCATCAGATTTCTAATCTTTTCAATGAAACGTGACTTTTCACTAAAATCACTCAAAAGCAGCTATGCTTTGCAAAAGAAAGCATTACAAGTCAAAATTCATTGTTACAGCATGCTTGTGCTTTAAACCAGATATGCAGTCATTTAAATGAATAAATCTGAACATTAACATAGGACTGTGCAAACTTCACGAAACAGCTCTCAAAGCCCCAAAAGCACCTTTTAAGCTTACAAAGCTTTTAGAAGTAATTTTTCATCAGATTTCTAATCTTTTCAATGAAACGTGACTTTTCACTAAAATCACTCAAAAGAAGCAATACAATACAAAAGAATGCAATTAAAAGGCAAAATTCATTGTTTAAACATGTTTTCATGCATTATTGGTGATATTTTGTCATATTATAGAAGTAATCTGGATGTTAACACTGAAATGTGAAAACTTCACGAAACAGCTCTCAAAGGCCCAAAAGCATCTTTTAAGCTTACAAAGCTTTTTACAAGTCATTTTTCATCAGATTTCTAATCTTTTCAATGAAACGTGACTTTTCACTAAAATCACACAAAAGCAGCTATGCTTTGCAAAAGAAAGCATTACAAGTCAAAATTCATTGTTACAGCATGCTTGTGCTTTAAACCAGATATGCAGTCATTTAAATGAATAAATCTGAACATTAACATAGGACTGTGCAAACTTCACGAAACAGCTCTCAAAGCCCCAAAAGCACCTTTTAAGCTTACAAAGCTTTTAGAAGTAATTTTTCATCAGATTTCTAATCTTTTCAATGAAACGTGACTTTTCACTAAAATCACTCAAAAGAAGCAATACAATACAAAAGAATGCAATTACAAGGCAAAATTCATTGTTTAAACATGCTTATCATGGTGATATTTTGTTATATATATGAAGTAATCTGGATGTTAACACTGAAATGTGAAAACTTCACGAAACAGCTCTCAAAGGCCCAAAAGCATCTTTTAAGCTTACAAAGCTTTTTACAAGTCATTTTTCATCAGATTTCTAATCTTTTCAATGAAACGTGACTTTTCACTAAAATCACTCAAAAGAAAGCAATACAATACAAAAGAATGCAATTAAAAGGCAAAATTCATTGTTTAAACATGTTTTCATGCATTATTGGTGATATTTTGTCATATTATAGAAGTAATCTGGATGTTAACACTGAAATGTGAAAACTTCACGAAACAGCTCTCAAAGGCCCAAAAGCATCTTTTAAGCTTACAAAGCTTTTTACAAGTCATTTTTCATCAGATTTCTAATCTTTTCAATGAAACGTGACTTTTCACTAAAATCACACAAAAGCAGCTATGCTTTGCAAAAGAAAGCATTACAAGTCAAAATTCATTGTTACAGCATGCTTGTGCTTTAAAACCAGATATGCAGTCATTTAAATGAATAAATCTGAACAGTAACATAGGACTGTGCAAACTTCACTGAAACAGCTCTCAAAGCCCCAAAAGCAACTTTTAAGTTTACAAAGCTTTTAGAAGTAATTTTTCATCAGATTTCTAATCTTTTTAATGAAATGTGACTTTTCACTAAAATAACTAAAAAGAAGCAATACAATACAAAAGAATGCAATTAAAAGGCAAAATTCATTGTTTAAACATGTTTTCATGCATTATTGGTGATATTTTGTCATATTATAGAAGTAATCTGGATGTTAACACTGAAATGTGAAAATTTCACGAAACAGATCTCAAAGGCCCAAAGCATCTTTTAAGCTTACAAAGCTTTTTACAAGTCATTTTTCATCAGATTTCTAATCTTTTCAATGAAACGTGACTTTTCACTAAAATCACACAAAAGCAGCTATGCTTTGCAAAAGAAAGCATTACAAGTCAAAATTCATTGTTACAGCATGCTTGCTGCTTTTAAACCAGATATGCAGTCATTTAAATGAATAAATCTGAACATTAACATAGGACTGTGCAAACTTCACTGAAACAGCTCTCAAAGCCCCAAAAGCAACTTTTAAGCTTACAAAGCTTTTAGAAGTAATTTTTCATCAGATTTCTAATCTTTTCAATGAAACGTGACTTTTCACTAAAATCACTCAAAAGAAGCAATACAATACAAAAGAATGCAATTAAAAGGCAAAATTCATTGTTTAAACATGTTTTCATGCATTATTGGTGATATTTTGTCATATTATAGAAGTAATCTGGATGTTAACACTGAAATGTGAAAACTTCACGAAACAGCTCTCAAAGGCCCAAAAGCATCTTTTAAGCTTACAAAGCTTTTTACAAGTCATTTTTCATCAATTTCTAATCTTTTCAATGAAACGTGACTTTTCACTAAAATCACACAAAAGCAGCTATGCTTTGCAAAAGAAAGCATTACAAGTCAAAATTCATTGTTACAGCATGCTTGTGCTTTAAACCAGATATGCAGTCATTTAAATGAATAAATCTGAACATTAACATAGGACTGTGCAAACTTCACGAAACAGCTCTCAAAGCCCCAAAAGCACCTTTTAAGCTTACAAAGCTTTTAGAAGTAATTTTTCATCAGATTTCTAATCTTTTCAATGAAATGTGACTTTTCACTAAAATAACTCAAAAGAAGCAATACAATACAAAAGAATGCAATTAAAAGGCAAAATTCATTGTTTAAACATGTTTTCATGCATTATTGGTGATATTTTGTCATATTATAGAAGTAATCTGGATGTTAACACTGAAATGTGCAATTTTCACAAAACAGCTCTCAAAGGCCCAAAAGCATCTTTTAAGCTTACAAAGCTTTTTACAAGTCATTTTTCATCAGATTTCTAATCTTTCCAATGAAACGTGACTTTTCACTAAAATCACTCAAAAGCAGCTATGCTTTGCAAAAGAAAGCATTACAAGTCAAAATTCATTGTTACAGCATGCTTGTGCTTTAAACCAGATATGCAGTCATTTAAATGAATAAATCTGAACAGTAACATAGGACTGTGCAAACTTCACTGAAACAGCTCTCAAAGCCCCAAAAGCAACTTTTAAGTTTACAAAGCTTTTAGAAGTAATTTTTCATTAGATTTCTAATCTTTTTAATGAAATGTGACTTTTCACTAAAATAACTAAAAGAAGCAATACAATACAAAAGAATGCAATTAAAAGGCAAAATTCATTGTTTAAACATGTTTTCATGCATTATTGGTGATATTTTGTCATATTATAGAAGTAATCTGGATGTTAACACTGAAATGTGAAAACTTCACGAAACAGCTCTCAAAGGCCCAAAAGCATCTTTTAAGCTTACAAAGCTTTTTAAAAGTCATTTTTCATCAGATTTCTAATCTTTCCAATGAAACGTGACTTTTCACTGAAATCACTCAAAAGCAGCTATGCTTTGCAAAAGAAAGCATTACAAGTCAAAATTCATTGTTTAAACATGTTTTCATGCATTTTTGGTGATATTTTGTCATATTATAGAAGTAATCTGGATGTTAACACTGAAATGTGAAAATTTCACGAAACAGATCTCAAAGACATCTTTTAAGCTTACAAAGCTTTTTACAAGTCATTTTTCATCAGATTTCTAATCTTTTCAATGAAACGTGACTTTTCACTAAAATCACACAAAAGCAGCTATGCTTTGCAAAAGAAAGCATTACAAGTCAAAATTCATTGTTACAGCATGCTTGCATGCTTTTCACCAGATACTGCAGTCATTTAAAAGAATCAGATTTCTAATCTTTTCAATGAAACGTGACTTTTCACTAAAATCACTCAAAAGAAGCAAAACAATACAAAAGAATGCAATTAAAAGGCAAAATTCATTGTTTAAACATGTTTTTAATGCATTATTGGTGATATTTTGTCATATTGTAGAAGTAATCTGGATGTTAACACTGAAATGTGCAAACTTCACGAAACAGCTCTCAAAAACCCAAAAGCAACTTTTAAGCTTACAAAGCTTTTAGAAGTAATTTTTCATCAGATTTCTAATCTTTTCAATGAAACGTGACTTTTCACTAAAATCACTCAAAAGCAGCAATGTAATACAAAAGAATGCATTACAAGGCAAAATTCATAGTTACAGCATGCTTCTCACCAGATCACGCAGTCATTGAAATGAATAAATCTGAACATTAACATAGGACTGTGCAAACATCACGAAACAGTTCTCAAACACCCAAAAGCAACTTTTAAGCTTACAAAGCTTTTTACAAGTAATTTTTCATCAGATTTCTAATCTTTTCAATGAAACGTGACTTTTCACTAAAATCACTCAAAAGAAGCAATACAATACAAAAGAATGCAATTAAAAGGCAAAATTCATTGTTTAAACATGTTTTCATGCATTATTGGTGATATTTTGTCATATTATAGAAGTAATCTGGATGTTAACACTGAAATGTGAAAACTTCACGAAACAGCTCTCAAACACCCAAAAGCATCTTTTAAGCTTACAAAGCTTTTTACAAGTCATTTTTCATCAATATCTAATCTTTTCAATGAAACGTGACTTTTCACTAAAATCACACAAAAGCAGCTATGCTTTGCAAAAGAAAGCATTACAAGTCAAAATTCATTGTTACAGCATGCTTGTGCTTTAAACCAGATACGCAGTCATTTAAATGAATAAATCTGAACAGTAACATAGGACTGTGCAAACTTCACGAAACAGCTCTCAAAGCCCCAAAAGCAACTTTTAAGTTTACAAAGCTTTTAGAAGTAATTTTTCATCAGATTTCTAATCTTTTTAATGAAATGTGACTTTTCACTAAAATAACTAAAAAGAAGCAATACAATACAAAAGAATGCAATTAAAAGGCAAAATTCATTGTTTAAACATGTTTTCATGCATTATTGGTGATATTTTGTCATATTATAGAAGTAATCTGGATGTTAACACTGAAATGTGAAAACTTCACGAAACAGCTCTCAAAGGCCCAAAAGCATCTTTTAAGCTTACAAAGCTTTTTAAAAGTCATTTTTCATCAGATTTCTAATCATTCCAATGAAACGTGACTTTTCACTAAGATCACTCAAAAACAGCTATGCATTGCAAAAGAATGCAATTAAAAGGCAAAATTCATTGTTTAAACATGTTTTCATGCATTATTGGTGATATTTTGTCATATTATAGAAGTAATCTGGATGTTAACACTGAAATGTGAAAACTTCACGAAACAGCTCTCAAAGGCCCAAAAGCATCTTTTAAGCTTACAAAGCTTTTTACAAGTCATTTTTCATCAATTTCTAATCTTTTCAATGAAACGTGACTTTTCACTAAAATCACACAAAAGCAGCTATGCTTTGCAAAAGAAAGCATTACAAGTCAAAATTCATTGTTACAGCATGCTTGTGCTTTAAACCAGATATGCAGTCATTTAAATGAATAAATCTGAACATTAACATAGGACTATGCAAACTTCACGAAACAGCTCTCAAAGCCCCAAAAGCACCTTTTAAGCTTACAAAGCTTTTAGAAGTAATTTTTCATCAGATTTCTAATCTTTTCAATGAAATGTGACTTTTCACTAAAATAACTAAAAAGAAGCAATACAATACAAAAGAATGCAATTAAAAGGCAAAATTCATTGTTTAAACATGTTTTCATGCATTATTGGTGATATTTTGTCATATTATAGAAGTAATCTGGATGTTAACACTGAAATGTGCAATTTTCACAAAACAGCTCTCAAAGGCCCAAAAGCATCTTTTAAGCTTACAAAGCTTTTTAAAAGTCATTTTTCATCAGATTTCTAATCTTTCCAATGAAACGTGACTTTTCACTAAAATCACTCAAAAGCAGCTATGCTTTGCAAAAGAAAGCATTACAAGTCAAAATTCATTGTTACAGCATGCTTGTGCTTTAAACCAGATATGCAGTCATTTAAATGAATAAATCTGAACAGTAACATAGGACTGTGCAAACTTCACGAAACAGCTCTCAAAGCCCCAAAAGCAACTTTTAAGTTTACAAAGCTTTTAGAAGTAATTTTCATTAGATTTCTAATCTTTTTAATGAAATGTGACTTTTCACTAAAATCCTCAAAAGCATACAATACAAAGAATGCATTACAAGGCAAATTCATAGTACAGCATGCTTCACCGATGCATTCATATAAATGAATAAATCTGAACATTAACATAGGACTGTGCAAACATCACAAACAGTTCTCAAACACCAAAAGCAACTTTTAAGCTTACAAGCAATTTTCATCAGATTTCAATCTTTCAATGAAACGTGACTTTTCACTAAAATCACTCAAAAGCAATTAAAGGCAAAATTCATTGTTTAAACATGTTTTCATGCATTATTGGTGATATTTTGTCATATTATAGAAGTAATCTGGATGTTAACACTGAAATGTGAAAACTTCACGAAACAGCTCTCAAAGCCCCAAAAGCATCTTTTAAGCTTACAAAGCTTTTTACAAGTCATTTTTCATCAATTACTAATCTTTTCAATGAAACGTGACTTTTCACTAAAATCACTCAAAAGCAGCTATGCTTTGCAAAAGAAAGCATTACAAGTCAAAATTCATTGTTACAGCATGCTTGTGCTTTAAACCAGATATGCAGTCATTTAAATGAATAAATCTGAACATTAACATAGGACTGTGCAAACTTCACGAAACAGCTCTCAAAGCCCAAAAGCAACTTTTAAGCTTACAAAGCTTTTAGAAGTAATTTTTCATCAGATTTCTAATCTTTTTAATGAAACGTGACTTTTCACTAAAATAACTAAAAAGAAGCAATACAATACAAAAGAATGCAATTAAAAGGCAAAATTCATTGTTTAAACATGTTTTCATGCATTATTGGTGATATTTTGTCATATTATAGAAGTAATCTGGATGTTAACACTGAAATGTGCAATTTTCACGAAACAGTTCTCAAAGACCCAAAAGCATCTTTTAAGCTTACAAAGCTTTTTACAAGTCATTTTTCATCAGATTTCTAATCTTTTCAATGAAACGTGACTTTTCACTAAAATCACACAAAAGCAGCTATGCTTTGCAAAAGAAAGCATTACAAGTCAAAATTCATTGTTACAGCATGCTTGTGCTTTAAACCAGATATGCAGTCATTTAAATGAATAAATCTGAACATTAACATAGGACTGTGCAAACTTCACGAAACAGCTCTCAAAGCCCCAAAAGCACCTTTTAAGCTTACAAAGCTTTTAGAAGTAATTTTTCATCAGATTTCTAATCTTTTCAATGAAATGTGACTTTTCACTAAAATAACTAAAAAGAAGCAATACAATACAAAAGAATGCAATTAAAAGGCAAAATTCATTGTTTAAACATGTTTTCATGCATTATTGGTGATATTTTGTCATATTATAGAAGTAATCTGGATGTTAACACTGAAATGTGCAATTTTCACAAAACAGCTCTCAAAGGCCCAAAAGCATCTTTTAAGCTTACAAAGCTTTTTAAAAGTCATTTTTCATCAGATTTCTAATCTTTCCAATGAAACGTGACTTTTCACTAAAATCACTCAAAAGCAGCTATGCTTTGCAAAAGAAAGCATTACAAGTCAAAATTCATTGTTACAGCATGCTTGCATGATTTTCACCAGATACGCAGTCATTTAAAAGAATAAATCTGAACAGTAACATAGGACTAGGCAAACTTCACGAAACAGCTCTCAAACACCCAAAAGCAACTTTTAAGCTTACAAAGCTTTTAGAAGTAATTTTCATCAGATTTCTAATCTTTTCAATGAAACGTGACTTTACACTAAAATCACTCAAAAGAAGCAATACAATACAAAAGAATGCAATTAAAAGGCAAAATTCATAGTTACAGCATGCTTCTCACCAGATACGCATTCATATAAATGAATAAATCTGAACATTAACATAGGACTGTGCAAACATCACGAAACAGTTCTCAAACACCCAAAAGCAACTTTTAAGCTTACAAAGCTTTTTACAAGTAATTTTTCATCAGATTTCTAATCTTTTCAATGAAACGTGACTTTTCACTAAAATCACTCAAAAGAAGCAATACAATACAAAAGAATGCAATTAAAAGGCAAAATTCATTGTTTAAACATGTTTTCATGCATTATTGGTGATATTTTGTTATATATTAGAAGTAATCTGGATGTTAACACTGAAATGTGAAAACTTCACGAAACAGCTCTCAAAGGCCCAAAAGCATCTTTTAAGCTTACAAAGCTTTTTACAAGTCATTTTTCATCAATTTCTATCTTTTCAATGAAACGTGACTTTTCACGAAAATCACACAAAAGCAGCTATGCTTTGCAAAAGAAAGCATTACAAGTCAAAATTCATTGTTACAGCATGCTTGTGCTTTAAAACCAGATACGCAGTCATTTAAATGAATAAATCTGAACAGTAACATAGGACTGTTCAAACTTCACGAAACAGCTCTCAAAGCCCCAAAAGCAACTTTTAAGTTTACAAAGCTTTTAGAAGTAATTTTTCATCAGATTTCTAATCTTTTTAATGAAATGTGACTTTTCACTAAAATAACTAAAAAGAAGCAATACAATACAAAAGAATGCAATTAAAAGGCAAAATTCATTGTTTAAACATGTTTTCATGCATTATTGGTGATATTTTGTCATATTATAGAAGTAATCTGGATGTTAACACTGAAATGTGAAAATTTCACGAAACAAATTTCAAAGACATCTTTTAAGCTTACAAAGCTTTTTACAAGTCATTTTTCATCAGATTTCTAATCTTTTCAATGAAACGTGACTTTTCACTAAGATCACTCAAAAACAGCTATGCATTGCAAAAGAATGCAATTAAAAGGCAAAATTCATTGTTTAAACATGTTTTCATGCATTATTGGTGATATTTTGTCATATTATAGAAGTAATCTGGATGTTAACACTGAAATGTGAATACTTCACGAAACAGATCTCAAAGGCGTCTTTTAAGCTTACAAAGCTTTTTAAAAGTCATTTTTCATCAGATTTCTAATCTTTCCAATGAAACGTAACTTCTCACTGAAATCACTCAAAAGCAGCTATGCTTTGCAAAAGAAAGCATTACAAGTCAAAATTCATTGTTTAAACATGTTTTCATGCATTTTTGGTGATATTTTGTCATATTATAGAAGTAATCTGGATGTTAACACTGAAATGTGAAAATTTCACGAAACAGATCTCAAAGACATCTTTTAAGCTTACAAAGCTTTTTACAAGTCATTTTTCATCAGATTTCTAATCTTTTCAATGAAATGTGACTTTTCACTAAAATAACTCAAAAGAAGCAATACAATACAAAAGAATGCAATTAAAAGGCAAAATTCATTGTTTAAACATGTTTTCATGCATTATTGGTGATATTTTGTCATATTATAGAAGTAATCTGGATGTTAACACTGAAATGTGCAATTTTCACAAAACAGCTCTCAAAGGCCCAAAAGCATCTTTTAAGCTTACAAAGCTTTTTAAAAGTCATTTTTCATCAGATTTCTAATCTTTCCAATGAAACGTGACTTTTCACTAAAATCACTCAAAAGCAGCTATGCTTTGCAAAAGAAAGCATTACAAGTCAAAATTCATTGTTACAGCATGCTTGCATGATTTTCACCAGATACGCAGTCATTTAAATGAATAAACCTGAACAGTAACATAGGACTAGGCAAACTTCACGAAACAGCTCTCAAACACCCAAAAGCAACTTTTAAGCTTACAAAGCTTTTTACAAGTAATTTTTCATCAGATTTCTAATCTTTTCAATGAAACGTGACTTTACACTAAAATCACTCAAAAGAAGCAATACAATACAAAAGAATGCAATTAAAAGGCAAAATTCATAGTTACAGCATGCTTCTCACCAGATACGCATTCATATAAATGAATAAATCTGAACATTAACATAGGACTGTGCAAACATCACGAAACAGTTCTCAAACACCCAAAAGCAACTTTTAAGCTTACAAAGCTTTTTACAAGTAATTTTCATCAGATTTCTAATCTTTTCAATGAAACGTGACTTTTCACTAAAATCACTCAAAAGAAGCAATACAATACAAAAGAATGCAATTAAAAGGCAAAATTCATTGTTTAAACATGTTTTCATGCATTATTGGTGATATTTTGTTATATATTAGAAGTAATCTGGATGTTAACACTGAAATGTGAAAACTTCACGAAACAGCTCTCAAAGGCTTCTTTTAAGCTTACAAAGCTTTTTAAAAGTCATTTTTCATCAGATTTCTAATCTTTCCAATGAAACGTAACTTCTCACTGAAATCACTCAAAAGCAGCTATGCTTTGCAAAAGAAAGCATTACAAGTCAAAATTCATTGTTTAAACATGTTTTCATGCATTTTTGGTGATATTTTGTCATATTATAGAAGTAATCTGGATGTTAACACTGAAATGTGCAATTTTCACAAAACAGCTCTCAAAGGCCCAAAAGCATCTTTTAAGCTTACAAAGCTTTTTAAAAGTCATTTTTCGTCAGATTTCTAATCTTTCCAATGAAACGTTACTTTTCACTAAAATCACTCAAAAGCAGCTATGCTTTGCAAAAGAAAGCATTACAAGTCAAAATTCATTGTTACAGCATGCTTGTGCTTTAAACCAGATACGCAGTCATTTAAATGAATAAATCTGAACAGTAACATAGGACTGTGCAAACTTCACTGAAACAGCTCTCAAAGCCCCAAAAGCAACTTTTAAGTTTACAAAGCTTTTAGAAGTAATTTTTCATCAGATTTCTAATCTTTTTAATGAAATGTGACTTTTCACTAAAATAACTATAAAGAAGCAATACAATACAAAAGAATGCAATTAAAAGGCAAAATTCATTGTTTAAACATGTTTTCATGCATTATTGGTGATATTTTGTCATATTATAGAAGTAATCTGGATGTTAACACTGAAATGTGAAAACTTCACGAAACAGCTCTCAAAGGCCCAAAAGCATCTTTTAAGCTTACAAAGCTTTTTACAAGTCATTTTTCATCAGATTTCTAATCTTTTCAATGAAACGTGACTTTTCACTAAAATCACACAAAAGCAGCTATGCTTTGCAAAAGAAAGCATTACAAGTCAAAATTCATTGTTACAGCATGCTTGTGCTTTAAAACCAGATATGCAGTCATTTAAATGAATAAATCTGAACAGTAACATAGGACTGTTCAAACTTCACTGAAACAGCTCTCAAAGCCCCAAAAGCAACTTTTAAGTTTACAAAGCTTTTAGAAGTAATTTTTCATCAGATTTCTAATCTTTTTAATGAAATGTGACTTTTCACTAAAATAACTAAAAAGAAGCAATACAATACAAAAGAATGCAATTAAAAGGCAAAATTCATTGTTTAAACATGTTTTCATGCATTATTGGTGATATTTTGTCATATTATAGAAGTAATCTGGATGTTAACACTGAAATGTGAAAATTTCACTGAAACAAATCTCAAAGACATCTTTTAAGCTTACAAAGCTTTTTACAAGTCATTTTTCATCAGATTTCTAATCTTTTCAATGAAACGTGACTTTTCACTAAGATCACTCAAAAACAGCTATGCATTGCAAAAGAATGCAATTAAAAGGCAAAATTCATTGTTTAAACATGTTTTCATGCATTATTGGTGATATTTTGTCATATTATAGAAGTAATCTGGATGTTAACACTGAAATGTGAAAACTTCACGAAACAGATCTCAAAGGCGTCTTTTAAGCTTACAAAGCTTTTTAAAAGTCATTTTTCATCAGATTTCTAATCTTTCCAATGAAACGTAACTTCTCACTGAAATCACTCAAAAGCAGCTATGCTTTGCAAAAGAAAGCATTACAAGTCAAAATTCATTGTTTAAACATGTTTTCATGCATTTTTGGTGATATTTTGTCATATTATAGAAGTAATCTGGATGTTAACACTGAAATGTGAAAATTTCACGAAACAGATCTCAAAGACATCTTTTAAGCTTACAAAGCTTTTTACAAGTCATTTTTCATCAGATTTCTAATCTTTTCAATGAAACGTGACTTTTCACTAAAATCACTCAAAAGAAGCAATACAATACAAAAGAATGCAATTAAAAGGCAAAATTCATTGTTTAAACATGTTTTCATGCATTATTGGTGATATTTTGTCATATTATAGAAGTAATCTGGATGTTAACACTGAAATGTGCAATTTTCACAAAACAGCTCTCAAAGGCCCAAAAGCATCTTTTAAGCTTACAAAGCTTTTTAAAAGTCATTTTTCATCAGATTTCTAATCTTTCCAATGAAACGTTACTTTTCACTAAAATCACTCAAAAGCAGCTATGCTTTGCAAAAGAAAGCATTACAAGTCAAAATTCATTGTTACAGCATGCTTGTGCTTTAAACCAGATACGCAGTCATTTTAAATGAATAAATCTGAACAGTAACATAGGACTGTGCAAACTTCACGAAACAGCTCTCAAAGCCCCAAAAGCAACTTTTAAGCTTACAAAGCTTTTAGAAGTAATTTTTCATCAGATTTCTAATCTTTTTAATGAAATGTGACTTTTCACTAAAATAACTATAAAGAAGCAATACAATACAAAAGAATGCAATTAAAAGGCAAAATTCATTGTTTAAACATGTTTTCATGCATTATTGGTGATATTTTGTCATATTATAGAAGTAATCTGGATGTTAACACTGAAATGTGAAAACTTCACTGAAACAGCTCTCAAAGGCCCAAAAGCATCTTTTAAGCTTACAAAGCTTTTTACAA
This sequence comes from Xyrauchen texanus, assembly GCF_025860055.1. Classification (NCBI taxonomy): domain Eukaryota; kingdom Metazoa; phylum Chordata; class Actinopteri; order Cypriniformes; family Catostomidae; genus Xyrauchen; species Xyrauchen texanus. The sequence goes on from NW_026266160.1 coordinate 31,953, forward strand.
GTAATTTTTCATCAGATTTCTAATCTTTTCAATGAAACGTGACTTTTCACTAAAATCACACAAAAGCAGCTATGCTTTGCAAAAGAAAGCATTACAAGTCAAAATTCATTGTTACAGCATGCTTGTGCTTTAAAACCAGATACTGCAGTCATTTAAATGAATAAATCTGAACAGTAACATAGGACTGTTCAAACTTCACGAAACAGCTCTCAAAGCCCCAAAAGCAACTTTTAAGTTTACAAAGCTTTTAGAAGTAATTTTTCATCAGATTTCTAATCTTTTTAATGAAATGTGACTTTTCACTAAAATAACTAAAAAGAAGCAATACAATACAAAAGAATGCAATTAAAAGGCAAAATTCATTGTTTAAACATGTTTTCATGCATTATTGGTGATATTTTGTCATATTATAGAAGTAATCTGGATGTTAACACTGAAATGTGAAAATTTCACTGAAACAAATCTCAAAGACATCTTTTAAGCTTACAAAGCTTTTTACAAGTCATTTTTCATCAGATTTCTAATCTTTTCAATGAAACGTGACTTTTCACTAAGATCACTCAAAAACAGCTATGCATTGCAAAAGAATGCAATTAAAAGGCAAAATTCATTGTTTAAACATGTTTTCATGCATTATTGGTGATATTTTGTCATATTATAGAAGTAATCTGGATGTTAACACTGAAATGTGAAAACTTCACGAAACAGATCTCAAAGGCGTCTTTTAAGCTTACAAAGCTTTTTAAAAGTCATTTTTCATCAGATTTCTAATCTTTCCAATGAAACGTAACTTCTCACTGAAATCACTCAAAAGCAGCTATGCTTTGCAAAAGAAAGCATTACAAGTCAAAATTCATTGTTTAAACATGTTTTCATGCATTTTTGGTGATATTTTGTCATATTATAGAAGTAATCTGGATGTTAACACTGAAATGTGAAAATTTCACGAAACAGATCTCAAAGACATCTTTTAAGCTTACAAAGCTTTTTACAAGTCATTTTTCATCAGATTTCTAATCTTTTCAATGAAACGTGACTTTTCACTAAAATCACTCAAAAGAAGCAATACAATACAAAAGAATGCAATTAAAAGGCAAAATTCATTGTTTAAACATGTTTTCATGCATTATTGGTGATATTTTGTCATATTATAGAAGTAATCTGGATGTTAACACTGAAATGTGCAATTTTCACAAAACAGCTCTCAAAGGCCCAAAAGCATCTTTTAAGCTTACAAAGCTTTTTAAAAGTCATTTTTCATCAGATTTCTAATCTTTCCAATGAAACGTGACTTTTCACTAAAATCACTCAAAAGCAGCTATGCTTTGCAAAAGAAAGCATTACAAGTCAAAATTCATTGTTACAGCATGCTTGTGCTTTAAACCAGATACTGCAGTCATTTAAATGAATAAATCTGAACAGTAACATAGGACTGTGCAAACTTCACGAAACAGCTCTCAAAGCCCCAAAAGCAACATTTAAGTTTACAAAGCTTTTAGAAGTAATTTTTCATCAGATTTCTAATCTTTTTAATGAAATGTGACTTTTCACTAAAATCACTAAAAAGAAGCAATACAATACAAAAGAATGCAATTAAAAGGCAAAATTCATTGTTTAAACATGTTTTCATGCATTATTGGTGATATTTTGTCATATTATAGAAGTAATCTGGATGTTAACACTGAAATGTGCAATTTTCACAAAACAGCTCTCAAAGGCCCAAAAGCATCTTTTAAGCTTACAAAGCTGTTTAAAAGTCATTTTTCATCAGATTTCTAATCTTTCCAATGAAACGTGACTTTTCACTAAAATCACTCAAAAGCAGCTATGCTTTGCAAAAGAAAGCATTACAAGTCAAAATTCATTGTTACAGCATGCTTGTGCTTTAAACCAGATATGCAGTCATTTAAATGAATAAATCTGAACAGTAACATAGGACTGTGCAAACTTCACGAAACAGCTCTCAAAGCCCCAAAAGCAACTTTTAAGTTTACAAAGCTTTTAGAAGTAATTTTTCATCAGATTTCTAATCTTTTTAATGAAATGTGACTTTTCACTAAAATAACTAAAAAGAAGCAATACAATACAAAAGAATGCAATTAAAAGGCAAAATTCATTGTTTAAACATGTTTTCATGCATTATTGGTGATATTTTGTCATATTATAGAAGTAATCTGGATGTTAACACTGAAATGTGAAAACTTCACGAAACAGCTCTCAAAGGCCCAAAAGCATCTTTTAAGCTTACAAAGCTTTTTAAAAGTCATTTTTCATCAGATTTCTAATCTTTCCAATGAAACGTGACTTTTCACTGAAATCACTCAAAAGCAGCTATGCTTTGCAAAAGAAAGCATTACAAGTCAAAATTCATTGTTTAAACATGTTTTCATGCATTTTGGTGATATTTTGTCATATTATAGCAGTCTGATGTTAACACTGAAATGTAAATTTCTGAAACAGATCTCAAGACATCTTAGCTAAGCTTTACAGTCATTTCATCAGATTTCAATCTTTTCGAAACAGACTTTCACTAAATCACACAAAAGCATACTTTTAAAAGCATTACAAAGTCATTGTTACAAGCTTGCATTTTCAACAGATCAGTCAGATTTCTAATCTTTTCAATGAAACGTGACTTTTCACTAAAATCACTCAAAAGAAGCAATACAATACAAAAGAATGCAATTAAAAGGCAAAATTCATTGTTTAAACATGTTTTCAATGCATTATTGGTGATATTTTGTCATATTGTAGAAGTAATCTGGATGTTAACACTGAAATGTGCAAACTTCACGAAACAGCTCTCAAAAACCCAAAAGCAACTTTTAAGCTTACAAAGCTTTTAGAAGTAATTTTTCATCAGATTTCTAATCTTTTCAATGAAACGTGACTATTCACTAAAATCACTCAAAAGCAGCAATGCTAATACAAAAGAATGCATTACAAGGCAAAATTCATAGTTACAGCATGCTTCTCACCAGATACTGCAGTCATTGAAATGAATAAATCTGAACATTAACATAGGACTGTGCAAACATCACGAAACAGTTCTCAAACACCCAAAAGCAACTTTTAAGCTTACAAAGCTTTTTACAAGTAATTTTTCATCAGATTTCTAATCTTTTCAATGAAACGTGACTTTTCACTAAAATCACTCAAAAGAAGCAATACAATACAAAAGAATGCAATTAAAAGGCAAAATTCATTGTTTAAACATGTTTTCATGCATTATTGGTGATATTTTGTCATATTATAGAAGTAATCTGGATGTTAACACTGAAATGTGAAAACTTCACGAAACAGCTCTCAAACACCCAAAAGCATCTTTTAAGCTTACAAAGCTTTTTACAAGTCATTTTTCATCAATTTCTAATCTTTTCAATGAAACGTGACTTTTCACTAAAATCACACAAAAGCAGCTATGCTTTGCAAAAGAAAGCATTACAAGTCAAAATTCATTGTTACAGCATGCTTGTGCTTTAAACCAGATATGCAGTCATTTAAATGAATAAATCTGAACAGTAACATAGGACTGTGCAAACTTCACGAAACAGCTCTCAAAGCCCCAAAAGCAACTTTTAAGTTTACAAAGCTTTTAGAAGTAATTTTTCATCAGATTTCTAATCTTTTTAATGAAATGTGACTTTTCACTAAAATAACTAAAAAGAAGCAATACAATACAAAAGAATGCAATTAAAAGGCAAAATTCATTGTTTAAACATGTTTTCATGCATTATTGGTGATATTTTGTCATATTATAGAAGTAATCTGGATGTTAACACTGAAATGTGAAAACTTCACGAAACAGCTCTCAAAGGCCCAAAAGCATCTTTTAAGCTTACAAAGCTTTTTAAAAGTCATTTTTCATCAGATTTCTAATCTTTCCAATGAAACGTGACTTTTCACTAAGATCACTCAAAAACAGCTATGCATTGCAAAAGAATGCAATTAAAAGGCAAAATTCATTGTTTAAACATGTTTTCATGCATTATTGGTTATATTTTGTCATATTATAGAAGTAATCTGGATGTTAACACTGAAATGTGAAAACTTCACGAAACAGCTCTCAAAGGCCCAAAAGCATCTTTTAAGCTTACAAAGCTTTTTACAAGTCATTTTTCATCAATTTCTAATCTTTTCAATGAAACGTGACTTTTCACTAAAATCACTCAAAAGCAGCTATGCTTTGCAAAAGAAAGCATTACAAGTCAAAATTCATTGTTACAGCATGCTTGTGCTTTAAACCAGATATGCAGTCATTTAAATGAATAAATCTGAACATTAACATAGGACTGTGCAAACTTCACGAAACAGCTCTCAAAGGCCCAAAAGCATCTTTTAAGCTTACAAAGCTTTTTAAAAGTCATTTTTCAACAGATTTCTAATCTTTCCAATGAAACGTGACTTTTCACTAAAATCACTCAAAAGCCGCAATGCAATACAAAAGAATGCAATTAAAAGGCAAAATTCATTGTTTAAACATGTTTTCATGCATTATTGGTTATATTTTGTCATATTATAGAAGTAATCTGGATGTTAACACTGAAATGTGAAAACATCACGAAACAGCTCTCAAAGGCCCAAAAGCATCTTTTAAGCTTACAAAGCTTTTTACAAGTCATTTTTCATCAATTTCTAATCTTTTCAATGAAACGTGACTTTTCACTAAAATCACACAAAAGCAGCTATGCTTTGCAAAAGAAAGCATTACAAGTCAAAATTCATTGTTACAGCATGCTTGTGCTTTAAACCAGATATGCAGTCATTTAAATGAATAAATCTGAACATTAACATAGGACTGTGCAAACTTCACGAAACAGCTCTCAAAGCCCCAAAAGCACCTTTTAAGCTTACAAAGCTTTTAGAAGTAATTTTTCATCAGATTTCTAATCTTTTCAATGAAATGTGACTTTTCACTAAAATAACTAAAAAGAAGCAATACAATACAAAAGAATGCAATTAAAAGGCAAAATTCATTGTTTAAACATGTTTTCATGCATTATTGGTGATATTTTGTCATATTATAGAAGTAATCTGGATGTTAACACTGAAATGTGCAATTTTCACAAAACAGCTCTCAAAGGCCCAAAAGCATCTTTTAAGCTTACAAAGCTTTTTAAAAGTCATTTTTCATCAGATTTCTAATCTTTCCAATGAAACGTGACTTTTCACTAAAATCACTCAAAAGCAGCTATGCTTTGCAAAAGAAAGCATTACAAGTCAAAATTCATTGTTACAGCATGCTTGTGCTTTAAACCAGATACGCAGTCATTTAAATGAATAAATCTGAACAGTAACATAGGACTGTGCAAACTTCACGAAACAGCTCTCAAAGCCCCAAAAGCAACTTTTAAGTTTACAAAGCTTTTAGAAGTAATTTTTCATTAGATTTCTAATCTTTTTAATGAAATGTGACTTTTCACTAAAATCACTCAAAAGAAGCAATACAATACAAAAGAATGCATTACAAGGCAAAATTCATAGTTACAGCATGCTTCTCACCAGATACGCATTCATATAAATGAATAAATCTGAACATTAACATAGGACTGTGCAAACATCACGAAACAGTTCTCAAACACCCAAAAGCAACTTTTAAGCTTACAAAGCAATTTTTCATCAGATTTCTAATCTTTTCAATGAAACGTGACTTTTCACTAAAATCACTCAAAAGAAGCAATTAAAAGGCAAAATTCATTGTTTAAACATGTTTTCATGCATTATTGGTGATATTTTGTCATATTATAGAAGTAATCTGGATGTTAACACTGAAATGTGAAAACTTCACGAAACAGCTCTCAAAGCCCCAAAAGCATCTTTTAAGCTTACAAAGCTTTTTACAAGTCATTTTTCATCAATTACTAATCTTTTCAATGAAACGTGACTTTTCACTAAAATCACACAAAAGCAGCTATGCTTTGCAAAAGAAAGCATTACAAGTCAAAATTCATTGTTACAGCATGCTTGTGCTTTAAACCAGATATGCAGTCATTTAAATGAATAAATCTGAACATTAACATAGGACTGTGCAAACTTCACGAAACAGCTCTCAAAGCCCCAAAAGCAACTTTTAAGCTTACAAAGCTTTTAGAAGTAATTTTTCATCAGATTTCTAATCTATTTAATGAAATGTGACTTTTCACTAAAATAACTAAAAGAAGCAATACAATACAAAAGAATGCAATTAAAAGGCAAAATTCATTGTTTAAACATGTTTTCATGCATTATTGGTGATATTTTGTCATATTATAGAAGTAATCTGGATGTTAACACTGAAATGTGCAATTTTCACAAAACAGTTCTCAAAGGCCCAAAAGCATCTTTTAAGCTTACAAAGCTTTTTAAAAGTCATTTTTCATCAGATTTCTAATCTTTCCAATGAAACGTGACTTTTCACTAAAATCACTCAAAAGCAGCTATGCTTTGCAAAAGAAAGCATTACAAGTCAAAATTCATTGTTAGAGCATGCTTGTGCTTTAAAACAAATATGCAGTCATTTAAATGAATAAATCTGTACATTAACATAGGACTGTGCAAACTTCACGAAACAGCTCTCAAAGCCCAAAAGCAACTTTTAAGCTTACAAAGCTTTTAGAAGTAATTTTTCATCAGATTTCTAATCTTTTTAATGAAACGTGACTTTTCACTAATATAACTAAAAAGAAAGCAATACAATACAAAAGAATGCAATTAAAAGGCAAAATTCATTGTTTAAACATGTTTTCATGCATTATTGGTGATATTTTGTCATATTACAGAAGTAATCTGGATGTTAACACTGAAATGTGCAATTTTCACGAAACAGTTCTCAAACACCCAAAAGCATCTTTTAAGCTTACAAAGCTTTTTACAAGTAATTTTTCATCAGATTTCTAATCTTTTCAATGAAACGTGATTTTTCACTAAAATCACACAAAAGCAGCTATGCTTTGCAAAAGAAAGCATTACAAGTCAAAATTCATTGTTACAGCATGCTTGTGCTTTAAACCAGATATGCAGTCATTTAAATGAATAAATCTGAACATTAACATAGGACTGTGCAAACTTCACGAAACAGCTCTCAAAGCCCCAAAAGCACCTTTTAAGCTTACAAAGCTTTTAGAAGTAATTTTTCATCAGATTTCTAATCTTTTCAATGAAATGTGACTTTTCACTAAAATAACTATAAGAAGCAATACAATACAAAAGAATGCAATTAAAAGGCAAAATTCATTGTTTAAACATGTTTTCATGCATTATTGGTGATATTTTGTCATATTATAGAAGTAATCTGGATGTTAACACTGAAATGTGCAATTTTCACAAAACAGCTCTCAAAGGCCCAAAAGCATCTTTTAAGCTTACAAAGCTTTTTAAAAGTCATTTTTCATCAGATTTCTAATCTTTCCAATGAAACGTGACTTTTCACTAAAATCACTCAAAAGCAGCTATGCTTTGCAAAAGAAAGCATTACAAGTCAAAATTCATTGTTACAGCATGCTTGCATGATTTTCACCAGATACTGCAGTCATTTAAAAGAATAAATCTGAACAGTAACATAGGACTAGGCAAACTTCACTGAAACAGCTCTCAAACACCCAAAAGCAACTTTTAAGCTTACAAAGCTTTTAGAAGTGATTTCTAATCTTTTCAATGAAACGTGACTTTTCACTAAAATCACTCAAAAGTAGCAATGTAATACAAAAGAATGCATTACAAGGCAAAATTCATAGTTACAGCATGGTTCTCACCAGATACGCAGTCATTTAAATGAATAAATCTGAACATTAACATAGGACTGTGCAAACATCACGAAACAGTTCTCAAACACCCAAAAGCAACTTTTAAGCTTACAAAGCTTTTTTCAAGTAATTTTTCATCAGATTTCTAATCTTTTCAATGAAACGTGACTTTTCACGAAAATCACACAAAAGCAGCTATGCTTTGCAAAAGAAAGCATTACAAGTCAAAATTCATTGTTACAGCATGCTTGTGCTTTAAAACCAGATACGCAGTCATTTAAATGAATAAATCTGAACAGTAACATAGGACTGTGCAAACTTCACGAAACAGCTCTCAAAGCCCCAAAAGCAACTTTTAAGTTTACAAAGCTTTTAGAAGTAATTTTTCATCAGATTTCTAATCTTTTTAATGAAATGTGACTTTTCACTAAAATAACTAAAAAGAAGCAATACAATACAAAAGAATGCAATTAAAAGGCAAAATTCATTGTTTAAACATGTTTTCATGCATTATTGGTGATATTTTGTCATATTATAGAAGTAATCTGGATGTTAACACTGAAATGTGAATACTTCACGAAACAGATCTCAAAGGCGTCTTTTAAGCTTACAAAGCTTTTTAAAAGTCATTTTTCATCAGATTTCTAATCTTTCCAATGAAACGTAACTTCTCACTGAAATCACTCAAAAGCAGCTATGCTTTGCAAAAGAAAGCATTACAAGTCAAAATTCATTGTTTAAACATGTTTTCATGCATTTTTGGTGATATTTTGTCATATTATAGAAGTAATCTGGATGTTAACACTGAAATGTGAAAATTTCACGAAACAGATCTCAAAGACATCTTTTAAGCTTACAAAGCTTTTTACAAGTCATTTTTCATCAGATTTCTAATCTTTTCAATGAAATGTGACTTTTCACTAAAATCACTCAAAAGAAGCAATACAATACAAAAGAATGCAATTAAAAGGCAAAATTCATTGTTTAAACATGTTTTCATGCATTATTGGTGATATTTTGTCATATTATAGAAGTAATCTGGATGTTAACACTGAAATGTGCAATTTTCACAAAACAGCTCTCAAAGGCCCAAAAGCATCTTTTAAGCTTACAAAGCTTTTTAAAAGTCATTTTTCATCAGATTTCTAATCTTTCCAATGAAACGTGACTTTTCACTAAAATCACTCAAAAGCAGCTATGCTTTGCAAAAGAAAGCATTACAAGTCAAAATTCATTGTTACAGCATGCTTGCATGCTTTAAACCAGATACGCAGTCATTTAAATGAATAAATCTGAACAGTAACATAGGACTGTGCAAACTTCACTGAAACAGCTCTCAAAGCACCCAAAAGCAACTTTTAAGCTTACAAAGCTTTTTACAAGTAATTTTTCATCAGATTTCTAATCTTTTCAATGAAACGTGACTTTTCACTAAAATCACTCAAAAGAAGCAATACAATACAAAAGAATGCAATTAAAAGGCAAAATTCATTGTTTAAACATGTTTTCATGCATTATTGGTGATATTTTGTCATATTATAGAAGTAATCTGGATGTTAACACTGAAATGTGAAAACTTCACGAAACAGCTCTCAAAGGCCCAAAAGCATCTTTTAAGCTTACAAAGCTTTTTACAAGTCATTTTTCATCAGATTTCTAATCTTTTCAATGAAACGTGACTTTTCACTAAAATCACTCAAAAGCAGCTATGCTTTGCAAAAGAAAGCATTACAAGTCAAAATTCATTGTTACAGCATGCTTGTGCTTTAAACCAGATACGCAGTCATTTAAATGAATAAATCTGAACAGTAACATAGGACTGTGCAAACTTCACGAAACAGCTCTCAAAGCCCCAAAAGCAACTTTTAAGTTTACAAAGCTTTTAGAAGTAATTTTTCATCAGATTTCTAATCTTTTTAATGAAATGTGACTTTTCACTAAAATAACTAAAAAGAAGCAATACAATACAAAAGAATGCAATTAAAAGGCAAAATTCATTGTTTAAACATGTTTTCATGCATTATTGGTGATATTTTGTCATATTATAGAAGTAATCTGGATGTTAACACTGAAATGTGAAAACTTCACGAAACAGCTCTCAAAGGCCCAAAAGCATCTTTTAAGCTTACAAAGCTTTTTACAAGTCATTTTTCATCAGATTTCTAATCTTTTCAATGAAACGTGACTTTTCACTAAAATCACTCAAAAGCAGCTATGCTTTGCAAAAGAATGCAATTACAAGTCAAAATTCATTGTTTAAACATGTTTTCATGCATTATTGGTGATATTTTGTCATATTATAGAAGTAATCTGGATGTTAACACTGAAATGTGAAAATTTCACGAAACAGATCTCAAAGACATCTTTTAAGCTTACAAAGCTTTTTACAAGTCATTTTTCATCAGATTTCTAATCTTTCCAATGAAACGTAACTTCTCACTGAAATCACTCAAAAGCAGCTATGCTTTGCAAAAGAAAGCATTACAAGTCAAAATTCATTGTTTAAACATGTTTTCATGCATTTTTGGTGATATTTTGTCATATTATAGAAGTAATCTGGATGTTAACACTGAAATGTGAAAATTTCACGAAACAGATCTCAAAGACATCTTTTAAGCTTACAAAGCTTTTTACAAGTCATTTTTCATCAGATTTCTAATCTTTTCAATGAAACGTGACTTTTCACTAAAATCACTCAAAAGAAGCAATACAATACAAAAGAATGCAATTAAAAGGCAAAATTCATTGTTTAAACATGTTTTCATGCATTATTGGTGATATTTTGTCATATTATAGAAGTAATCTGGATGTTAACACTGAAATGTGCAATTTTCACAAAACAGCTCTCAAAGGCCCAAAAGCATCTTTTAAGCTTACAAAGCTTTTTAAAAGTCATTTTTCATCAGATTTCTAATCTTTCCAATGAAACGTGACTTTTCACTAAAATCACTCAAAAGCAGCTATGCTTTGCAAAAGAAAGCATTACAAGTCAAAATTCATTGTTACAGCATGCTTGTGCTTTTAAACCAGATATGCAGTCATTTAAATGAATAAATCTGAACAGTAACATAGGACTGTGCAAACTTCACTGAAACAGCTCTCAAAGCCCCAAAAGCAACTTTTAAGTTTACAAAGCTTTTAGAAGTAATTTTTCATCAGATTTCTAATCTTTTCAATGAAATGTGACTTTTCACTAAAATCACTCAAAAGAAGCAATACAATACAAAAGAATGCAATTAAAAGGCAAAATTCATTGTTTAAACATGTTTTCATGCATTATTGGTGATATTTTGTCATATTATAGAAGTAATCTGGATGTTAACACTGAAATGTGCAATTTTCACAAAACAGCTCTCAAAGGCCCAAAAGCATCTTTTAAGCTTACAAAGCTTTTTAAAAGTCATTTTTCATCAGATTTCTAATCTTTCCAATGAAACGTGACTTTTCACTAAAATCACTCAAAAGCAGCTATGCTTTGCAAAAGAAAGCATTACAAGTCAAAATTCATTGTTACAGCATGCTTGTGCTTTAAACCAGATATGCAGTCATTTAAATGAATAAATCTGAACAGTAACATAGGACTGTGCAAACTTCACGAAACAGCTCTCAAAGCCCCAAAAGCAACTTTTAAGTTTACAAAGCTTTTAGAAGTAATTTTTCATCAGATTTCTAATCTTTTTAATGAAATGTGACTTTTCACTAAAATAACTATAAAGAAGCAATACAATACAAAAGAATGCAATTAAAAGGCAAAATTCATTGTTTAAACATGTTTTCATGCATTATTGGTGATATTTTGTCATATTATAGAAGTAATCTGGATGTTAACACTGAAATGTGCAATTTTCACAAAACAGCTCTCAAAGGCCCAAAAGCATCTTTTAAGCTTACAAAGCTTTTTAAAAGTCATTTTTCATCAGATTTCTAATCATTCCAATGAAACGTTACTTTTCACTAAAATCACTCAAAAGCAGCTATGCTTTGCAAAAGAAAGCATTACAAGTCAAAATTCATTGTTACAGCATGCTTGTGCTTTAAACCAGATACGCAGTCATTTAAATGAATAAATCTGAACAGTAACATAGGACTGTGCAAACTTCACTGAAACAGCTCTCAAAGCCCCAAAAGCAACTTTTAAGTTTACAAAGCTTTTAGAAGTAATTTTTCATCAGATTTCTAATCTTTTTAATGAAATGTGACTTTTCACTAAAATAACTATAAAGAAGCAATACAATACAAAAGAATGCAATTAAAAGGCAAAATTCATTGTTTAAACATGTTTTCATGCATTATTGGTGATATTTTGTCATATTATAGAAGTAATCTGGATGTTAACACTGAAATGTGAAAACTTCACGAAACAGCTCTCAAAGGCCCAAAAGCATCTTTTAAGCTTACAAAGCTTTTTACAAGTAATTTTTCATCAGATTTCTAATCTTTTCAATGAAACGTGAATTTTCACTAAAATCACACAAAAGCAGCTATGCTTTGCAAAAGAAAGCATTACAAGTCAAAATTCATTGTTTAAACATGTTTTCATGCATTTTTGGTGATATTTTGTCATATTATAGAAGTAATCTGGATGTTAACACTGAAATGTGAAAATTTCACGAAACAGATCTCAAAGACATCTTTTAAGCTTACAAAGCTTTTTACAAGTCATTTTTCATCAGATTTCTAATCTTTCCAATGAAACGTGACTTCTCACTGAAATCACTCAAAAGCAGCTATGCTTTGCAAAAGAAAGCATTACAAGTCAAAATTCATTGTTTAAACATGTTTTCATGCATTTTTGGTGATATTTTGTCATATTATAGAAGTAATCTGGATGTTAACACTGAAATGTGAAAATTTCACGAAACAGATCTCAAAGACATCTTTTAAGCTTACAAAGCTTTTAGAAGTAATTTTTCATCAGATTTCTAATCTTTTCAATGAAACGTGACTTTTCACTAAAATCACTCAAAAGAAGCAATACAATACAAAAGAATGCAATTAAAAGGCAAAATTCATTGTTTAAACATGTTTTCATGCATTATTGGTGATATTTTGTCATATTATAGAAGTAATCTGGATGTTAACACTGAAATGTGCAATTTTCACAAAACAGCTCTCAAAGGCCCAAAAGCATCTTTTAAGCTTACAAAGCTTTTTAAAAGTCATTTTTCATCAGATTTCTAATCTTTCCAATGAAACGTGACTTTTCACTAAAATCACTCAAAAGCAGCTATGCTTTGCAAAAGAAAGCATTACAAGTCAAAATTCATTGTTACAGCATGCTTGTGCTTTAAACCAGATATGCAGTCATTTAAATGAATAAATCTGAACAGTAACATAGGACTGTGCAAACTTCACTGAAACAGCTCTCAAAGCCCCAAAAGCAACTTTTAAGTTTACAAAGCTTTTAGAAGTAATTTTTCATCAGATTTCTAATCTTTTTAATGAAATGTGACTTTTCACTAAAATCACTCAAAAGAAGCAATACAATACAAAAGAATGCAATTAAAAGGCAAAATTCATTGTTTAAACATGTTTTCATGCATTATTGGTGATATTTTGTCATATTATAGAAGTAATCTGGATGTTAACACTGAAATGTGCAATTTTCACAAAACAGCTCTCAAAGGCCCAAAAGCATCTTTTAAGCTTACAAAGCTTTTTAAAAGTCATTTTTCATCAGATTTCTAATCTTTCCAATGAAACGTGACTTTTCACTAAAATCACTCAAAAGCAGCTATGCTTTGCAAAAGAAAGCATTACAAGTCAAAATTCATTGTTACAGCATGCTTGTGCTTTAAACCAGATATGCAGTCATTTAAATGAATAAATCTGAACAGTAACATAGGACTGTGCAAACTTCACGAAACAGCTCTCAAAGCCCCAAAAGCAACTTTTAAGTTTACAAAGCTTTTAGAAGTAATTTTTCATCAGATTTCTAATCTTTTTAATGAAATGTGACTTTTCACTAAAATAACTAAAAGAAGCAATACAATACAAAAGAATGCAATTAAAAGGCAAAATTCATTGTTTAAACATGTTTTCATGCATTATTGGTGATATTTTGTCATAATATAGAAGTAATCTGGATGTTAACACTGAAATGTGCAATTTTCACAAAACAGCTCTCAAAGGCCCAAAAGCATCTTTTAAGCTTACAAAGCTTTTTACAAGTCATTTTTCATCAGATTTCTAATTTTTTCAATGAAACGTGACTTTTCACTAAAATCACACAAAAGCAGCTATGTAATACAAAAGAATGCATTACAAGGCAAAATTCATTGTTTAAACATGTTTTCATGCATTATTGGTGATATTTTGTCATATTATAGAAGTAATCTGGATGTTAACACTGAAATGTGAAAACTTCACGAAACAGCTCTCAAAGGCCCAAAAGCATCTTTTAAGCTTACAAAGCTTTTTACAAGTAATTTTTCATCAGATTTCTAATCTTTTCAATGAAACGTGACTTTTCACTAAAATCACACAAAAGCAGCTATGCTTTGCAAAAGAAAGCATTACAAGTCAAAATTCATTGTTACAGCATGCTTGTGCTTTAAAACCAGATACGCAGTCATTTAAATGAATAAATCTGAACAGTAACATAGGACTGTTCAAACTTCACGAAACAGCTCTCAAAGCCCCAAAAGCAACTTTTAAGTTTACAAAGCTTTTAGAAGTAATTTTTCATCAGATTTCTAATCTTTTTAATGAAATGTGACTTTTCACTAAAATAACTAAAAAGAAGCAATACAATACAAAAGAATGCAATTAAAAGGCAAAATTCATTGTTTAAACATGTTTTCATGCATTATTGGTGATATTTTGTCATATTATAGAAGTAATCTGGATGTTAACACTGAAATGTGAAAATTTCACGAAACAAATCTCAAAGACATCTTTTAAGCTTACAAAGCTTTTTACAAGTCATTTTTCATCAGATTTCTAATCTTTTCAATGAAACGTGACTTTTCACTAAGATCACTCAAAAACAGCTATGCATTGCAAAAGAATGCAATTAAAAGGCAAAATTCATTGTTTAAACATGTTTTCATGCATTATTGGTGATATTTTGTCATATTATAGAAGTAATCTGGATGTTAACACTGAAATGTGAAAACTTCACGAAACAGATCTCAAAGGCAGCTCTTTTAAGCTTACAAAGCTTTTTAAAAGTCATTTTTCATCAGATTTCTAATCTTTCCAATGAAACGTGACTTCTCACTGAAATCACTCAAAAGCAGCTATGCTTTGCAAAAGAAAGCATTACAAGTCAAAATTCATTGTTTAAACATGTTTTCATGCATTTTTGGTGATATTTTGTCATATTATAGAAGTAATCTGGATGTTAACACTGAAATGTGAAAATTTCACTGAAACAGATCTCAAAGCCCAAAGCATCTTTTAAGCTTACAAAGCTTTTTACAAGTCATTTTTCATCAGATTTCTAATCTTTTCAATGAAACGTGACTTTTCACTAAAATCACTCAAAAGAAGCAATACAATACAAAAGAATGCAATTAAAAGGCAAAATTCATTGTTTAAACATGTTTTCATGCATTATTGGTGATATTTTGTCATATTATAGAAGTAATCTGGATGTTAACACTGAAATGTGAAAATTTCACGAAACAGCTCTCAAAGGCCCAAAAGCATCTTTTAAGCTTACAAAGCTTTTTAAAAGTCATTTTTCATCAGATTTCTAATCTTTCCAATGAAACGTGACTTTTCACTAAAATCACTCAAAAGCAGCTATGCTTTGCAAAAGAAAGCATTACAAGTCAAAATTCATTGTTACAGCATGCTTGTGCTTTAAACCAGATATGCAGTCATTTAAATGAATAAATCTGAACAGTAACATAGGACTGTGCAAACTTCACTGAAACAGCTCTCAAAGCCCCAAAAGCAACTTTTAAGTTTACAAAGCTTTTAGAAGTAATTTTTCATCAGATTTCTAATCTTTTTAATGAAATGTGACTTTTCACTAAAATCACTCAAAAGAAGCAATACAATACAAAAGAATGCAATTAAAAGGCAAAATTCATTGTTTAAACATGTTTTCATGCATTATTGGTGATATTTTGTCATATTATAGAAGTAATCTGGATGTTAACACTGAAATGTGCAATTTTCACAAAACAGCTCTCAAAGGCCCAAAAGCATCTTTTAAGCTTACAAAGCTTTTTAAAAGTCATTTTTCATCAGATTTCTAATCTTTCCAATGAAACGTGACTTTTCACTAAAATCACTCAAAAGCAGCTATGCTTTGCAAAAGAAAGCATTACAAGTCAAAATTCATTGTTACAGCATGCTTGTGCTTTAAACCAGATATGCAGTCATTTAAATGAATAAATCTGAACAGTAACATAGGACTGTGCAAACTTCACTGAAACAGCTCTCAAAGCCCCAAAAGCAACTTTTAAGTTTACAAAGCTTTTAGAAGTAATTTTTCATCAGATTTCTAATCTTTTTAATGAAATGTGACTTTTCACTAAAATAACTATAAATCACTCAAAAGCAGCTATGCTTTGCAAAAGAAAGCATTAAAAGTCAAAATTCATTGTTTAAACATGTTTTCATGCATTTTTGGTGATATTTTGTCATATTATAGAAGTAATCTGGATGTTAACACTGAAATGTGAAAATTTCACGAAACAGATCTCAAAGACATCTTTTAAGCTTACAAAGGATTTTACAAGTCATTTTTCATCAGATTTCTAATCTTTTCAATGAAACGTGACTTTTCACTAAAATCACACAAAAGCAGCTATGCTTTGCAAAAAGAAAGCATTACAAGTCAAAATTCATTGTTACAGCATGCTTGCATGCTTTTCACCAGATACGCAGTCATTTAAAAGAATCAGATTTCTAATCTTATCAATGAAACGTGACTTTTCACTAAAATCACTCAAAAGAAGCAATACAATACAAAAGAATGCAATTAAAAGGCAAAATTCATTGTTTAAACATGTTTTTAATGTTTCATGGTTTTAATATTTTGTCATATTGTAGAAGTAATCTGGATGTTAACACTGAAATGTGCAAACTTCACGAAACAGCTCTCAAAAACCCAAAAGCAACTTTTAAGCTTACAAAGCTTTTAGAAGTAATTTTTCATCAGATTTCTAATCTTTTCAATGAAACGTGACTATTCACTAAAATCACTCAAAAGCAGCAATGTAATACAAAAGAATGCAATTAAAAGGCAAAATTCATTGTTTAAACATGTTTTCATGCATTATTGGTGATATTTTGTCATATTATAGAAGTAATCTGGATGTTAACACTGAAATGTGAAAACTTCACGAAACAGCTCTCAAAGGCCCAAAAGCATCTTTTAAGCTTACAAAGCTTTTTACAAGTCATTTTTCATCAGATTTCTAATCTTTTCAATGAAACGTGACTTTTCACTAAAATCACTCAAAAGCAGCTATGCTTTGCAAAAGAAAGCATTACAAGTCAAAATTCATTGTTACAGCATGCTTGTGCTTTAAACCAGATATGCAGTCATTTAAATGAATAAATCTGAACATTAACATAGGACTGTGCAAACTTCACGAAACAGCTCTCAAAGCCCCAAAAGCACCTTTTAAGCTTACAAAGCTTTTAGAAGTAATTTTTCATCAGATTTCTAATCTTTTCAATGAAACGTGACTTTTCACTAAAATCACTCAAAAGAAGCAATACAATACAAAAGAATGCAATTAAAAGGCAAAATTCATTGTTTAAACATGTTTTCATGCATTATTGGTGATATTTTGTCATATTATAGAAGTAATCTGGATGTTAACACTGAAATGTGAAAACTTCACGAAACAGCTCTCAAAGGCCCAAAAGCATCTTTTAAGCTTACAAAGCTTTTTACAAGTCATTTTTCATCAGATTTCTAATCTTTTCAATGAAACGTGACTTTTCACTAAAATCACACAAAAGCAGCTATGCTTTGCAAAAGAAAGCATTACAAGTCAAAATTCATTGTTACAGCATGCTTGTGCTTTAAACCAGATATGCAGTCATTTAAATGAATAAATCTGAACATTAACATAGGACTATGCAAACTTCACTGAAACAGCTCTCAAAGCCCCAAAAGCACCTTTTAAGCTTACAAAGCTTTTAGAAGTAATTTTTCATCAGATTTCTAATCTTTTCAATGAAACGTGACTTTTCACTAAAATCACTCAAAAGAAGCAATACAATACAAAAAAATGCAATTAAAAGGCAAAATTCATTGTTTAAACATGTATTGGTGATATTTTGTTATATATTAGAAGTAATCTGGATGTTAACACTGAAATGTGAAAACTTCACTGAAACAGCTCTCAAAGGCCCAAAAGCATCTTTTAAGCTTACAAAGCTTTTTACAAGTCATTTTTCATCAGATTTCTAATCTTTTCAATGAAACGTGACTTTTCACTAAAATCACACAAAAGCAGCTATGCTTT
This sequence comes from Xyrauchen texanus, assembly GCF_025860055.1. Classification (NCBI taxonomy): domain Eukaryota; kingdom Metazoa; phylum Chordata; class Actinopteri; order Cypriniformes; family Catostomidae; genus Xyrauchen; species Xyrauchen texanus. Next base: position 50,113 of record NW_026266160.1, read on the forward strand.
GCAAAAGAAAGCAATACAATACAAAAGAATGCAATTAAAAGGCAAAATTCATTGTTTAAACATGTTTTCATGCATTATTGGTGATATTTTGTCATATTATAGAAGTAATCTGGATGTTAACACTGAAATGTGAAAACTTCACGAAACAGCTCTCAAAGGCCCAAAAGCATCTTTTAAGCTTACAAAGCATTTTACAAGTCATTTTTCATCAGATTTCTAATCTTTTCAATGAAACGTGACTTTTCACTAAAATCACACAAAAGCAGCTATGCTTTGCAAAAGAAAGCATTACAAGTCAAAATTCATTGTTACAGCATGCTTGTGCTTTAAACCAGATACGCAGTCATTTAAATGAATAAATCTGAACAGTAACATAGGACTGTGCAAACTTCACGAAACAGCTCTCAAAGCCCCAAAAGCAACATTTAAGTTTACAAAGCTTTTAGAAGTAATTTTTCATCAGATTTCTAATCTTTTTAATGAAATGTGACTTTTCACTAAAATAACTAAAAAGAAGCAATACAATACAAAAGAATGCAATTAAAAGGCAAAATTCATTGTTTAAACATGTTTTCATGCATTATTGGTGATATTTTGTCATATTATAGAAGTAATCTGGATGTTAACACTGAAATGTGAAAATTTCACGAAACAGCTCTCAAAGGCCCAAAAGCATCTTTTAAGCTTACAAAGCTTTTTACAAGTCATTTTTCATCAGATTTCTAATCTTTTCAATGAAACGTGACTTTTCACTAAAATCACACAAAAGCAGCTATGCTTTGCAAAAGAAAGCATTACAAGTCAAAATTCATTGTTTACAGCATGCTTGCATGCTTTTAAACCAGATATGCAGTCATTTAAATGAATAAATCTGAACAGTAACATAGGACTGTGCAAACTTCACGAAACAGCTCTCAAACACCCAAAAGCAACTTTTAAGCTTACAAAGCTTTTAGAAGTAATTTTTCATCAGATTTCTAATCTTTCCAATGAAACGTGACTATTCACTAAAATCACTCAAAAGCAGCAATGTAATACAAAAGAATGCATTACAAGGCAAAATTCATTGTTTAAACATGTTTTCATGCATTATTGGTGATATTTTGTCATATTATAGAAGTAATCTGGATGTTAACACTGAAATGTGAAAACTTCACGAAACAGATCTCAAAGCCCAAAAGCATCTTTTAAGCTTACAAAGCTTTTTACAAGTCATTTTTCATCAGATTTCTAATCTTTTCAATGAAACGTGACTTTTCACTAAAATCACTCAAAAGAAGCAATACAATACAAAAGAATGCAATTAAAAGGCAAAATTCATTGTTTAAACATGTTTTCATGCATTATTGGTGATATTTTGTCATGTTATAGAAGTAATCTGGATGTTAACACTGAAATGTGCAATTTTCACAAAACAGCTCTCAAAGGCCCAAAAGCATCTTTTAAGCTTACAAAGCTTTTTACAAGTCATTTTTCATCAGATTTCTAATCTTTCCAATGAAACGTGACTTTTCACTAAAATCACTCAAAAGCAGCTATGCATTGCAAAAGAAAGCATTACAAGCCAAAATTCATTGTTACAGCATGCTTGTGCTTTAAACCAGATATGCAGTCATTTAAATGAATAAATCTGAACAGTAACATAGGACTGTGCAAACTTCACTGAAACAGCTCTCAAAGCCCCAAAAGCAACTTTTAAGCTTACAAAGCTTTTAGAAGTAATTTTTCATCAGATTTCTAATCTTTTCAATGAAACGTGACTTTTCACTAAAATCACTCAAAAGAAGCAATACAATACAAAAGAATGCAATTACAAGGCAAAATTCATTGTTTACAACATGCTTCATCATGGTGATATTTTGTCATATATATAGAAGTAATCTGGATGTTAACACTGAAATGTGAAAACTTCACGAAACAGCTCTCAAAGGCCCAAAAGCATCTTTTAAGCTTACAAAGCTTTTTACAAGTCATTTTTCATCAGATTTCTAATCTTTTCAATGAAACGTGACTTTTCACTAAAATCACTCAAAAGAAGCAATACAATACAAAAGAATGCAATTAAAAGGCAAAATTCATTGTTTAAACATGTTTTCATGCATTATTGGTGATATTTTGTCATATTATAGAAGTAATCTGGATGTTAACACTGAAATGTGAAAACTTCACGAAACAGCTCTCAAAGGCCCAAAAGCATCTTTTAAGCTTACAAAGCTTTTTACAAGTCATTTTTCATCAGATTTCTAATCTTTTCAATGAAACGTGACTTTTCACTAAAATCACACAAAAGCAGCTATGCTTTGCAAAAGAAAGCATTACAAGTCAAAATTCATTGTTACAGCATGCTTGTGCTTTAAACCAGATATGCAGTCATTTAAATGAATAAATCTGAACAGTAACATAGGACTGTGCAAACTTCACTGAAACAGCTCTCAAAGCCCCAAAAGCAACTTTTAAGTTTACAAAGCTTTTAGAAGTAATTTTTCATCAGATTTCTAATCTTTTCAATGAAATGTGACTTTTCACTAAAATAACTAAAAAGAAGCAATACAATACAAAAGAATGCAATTAAAAGGCAAAATTCATTGTTTAAACATGTTTTCATGCATTATTGGTGATATTTTGTCATATTATAGAAGTAATCTGGATGTTAACACTGAAATGTGCAAATTTCACAAAACAGCTCTCAAAGGCCCAAAAGCATCTTTTAAGCTTACAAAGCTTTTTAAAAGTCATTTTTCATCAGATTTCTAATCTTTCCAATGAAACGTGACTTTTCACTAAAATCACTCAAAAGCAGCTATGCTTTGCAAAAGAAAGCATTACAAGTCAAAATTCATTGTTACAGCATGCTTGTGCTTTAAACCAGATATGCAGTCATTTAAATGAATAAATCTGAACAGTAACATAGGACTGTGCAAACTTCACGAAACAGCTCTCAAAGCCCCAAAAGCACCTTTTAAGCTTACAAAGCTTTTAGAAGTAATTTTTCATCAGATTTCTAATCTTTTCAATGAAATGTGACTTTTCACTAAAATAACTAAAAAGAAGCAATACAATACAAAAGAATGCAATTAAAAGGCAAAATTCATTGTTTAAACATGTTTTCATGCATTATTGGTGATATTTTATCATATTATAGAAGTAATCTGGATGTTAACACTGAAATGTGAAAACTTCACAAAA
>NW_026266161.1:5000-20000 GCF_025860055.1 Xyrauchen texanus
TGAGTGCTAATGGAGGGATTCGGTTATTAAGTTTGTTTCTGTCTAGTTTGCGTTAGTGCTGGACGGTGGATTATTTTATCATTTAAATTAAATATATTTTATATATATATATATATATATATATATATATATATATATATATACACACACACGTTAGCACTTATGTTTGACTGATCAGTAATTGTTTTACATTTAAATGAACTCATAGGCAACATATACAAGCCACAGATCTTTACTAAAGTGCTTCACAGAGAAATTAAGTAACGTTAGGCTAAAATAAAACAAAAACTGAAATGGAAAGTAGCTTTAAATGAATAAACTTAGTTTTAATTATGACTGTAGTTAAAATAAACTGGGGTTTGTATGGTGAGCTCGTTCAAAAGAGTAACTTAGTTAGGTTAAGGACCAAATTAATAGTTAAATAACTGCCAGGGCTACCTGGGATTTTATAGATGTTGGTTTTGTGAGAGATTAGAGCCTGAGTGAAAATGGTGAGTTGATGCCCGCAAGGCTAGCATTGTGCCAGTCAATAAATCTGATTTTATTATATTGTAGAGTTCAGATTTCTTGTCTTACATTGATACATACAATATCATTGTAATGCAGTAACATTACAATAACATTCTTATCTAGTCTACTTATTGAACATGCTATTTCCGTGTAATTTATTTCACATTATTTTTTCCTCTATCAGTTTGAAATGCCACCACGAATCAGCCCCTGAAGGATGCCATGCATCATGTTGTTTCAAAGACTGACAAAACATTCAAATTAGATGTGAAGTATATCAATGCAGTGAAAGGTAAGGTCGTGTGATTTTATCATTCAATATTTACCAAGATATGCATGTCCTAACCATAATCTTATGAGCACATTAGTCAGACCCTGGTTGCAGCTTATTTTAAATCAGCTGCCAACTGTTGATGATTTTTTGTGTATTTGGCATCCTTTATCTATAAGATTTTAATAATTAAAAAAAAATTCTGTATTTTGCAGGACGTGGTCTATTTGCAAAGGGTGCCATTTGCAAAGGTGATTTTGTTGTTGAGTACAGGGAGATATGATAAATGATGCAGAACTGCAGAGGAGAAGAAAGCGTTACCACGCATCCTGTGCTGCATTTATGTTTGATTTCAAGTGACGAGGGAAAACATGGTGGTAAGAAGTCAAGTTATAGCAAAGCTATATTCCTTATGCAAAAAGATAGTAAAAATACACTGATTTGTGGTGGTATATTGTAGTACTTGTAATCATCCTTTTCTCATGGTTTCATATTTAAGTATTGATGCGTCAAGAGAAGATGGATCGTATGGGCGGATCGTTAATGATGACCACAAACATCCAAATTGTAAGATGAAGAAAATTGACGTCAATGGAAAGCCTCACCTTTGTCTGTTTGCCCTGGATGACATTAAAGAAGGAGAAGAAATTGCCTATGATTATGGAGGAGAAAACTACCCATGGAGAACACAAGTATGTTGCAAAGCACACTGTGGACAAAATAGCTCATATTTTTGCAACATGTGTCAAACAAGTTGTTGGTTGAATAGATTATAATTTGATCTATTAGAAATCTATGAATCTAATTTGTCTATTCCAATAAATTATATCCAAATCCCCCACTCCCCCAAAAAAATTATACATTAAAGAATGAGTTGGTACAGTCTTAGGCCAAATCTTTTTCCCCCAAGTTATGTGTGGCATACAATGACCATGTTGCAACTAATGGGTGAAATATAATCACAAAAAACCCAATGATTAACTATGTAAAATGAATGTTTTACTTTCTCAAACCATGTGGTATCTGTTTCAGATTTCTCTCTTGTGTTTCCATGTTCTAATATCTTGTCATTTTGAATGTTGTCTCTTACAGATGACCAGCTGCTGTTAATACCAGCACAGCGAGTAACTCTGATCCTTCTCTCCAGTCAGAGACTCAGATGGATGATGAATCTGCTCAAATCAACTCTCCTCAACAGGTACGTTCACATTCATCACTAAAGATTTAGGTTTTTGTCATGGTTTAGTGATTTGTAAGCATATTTTGATGCTTATCTGGTGTAAATTAGTACATTAAACCACATTAAACCATAAAAAATTAAACATGTTTTACGACATGTGTCCAGTAGATTAGTGGTAGTGGAGTATTTAGGGCCAGTTTTATCCTTCACGAGGATTTTTTTCTGGGTTAATTGTTGCATTAAAATGGACACTCACGACGTCCCCACAACACACTTTCAGTCAGTGTTTGAGTTCAAACCTGTGTTTTGAATTTGATGAAACTGGTCCCCATAAGGAACTATAACGTTGTGTGTGAAAGGTCCCCATGAAGCTGGTTTTAATCCAGATGTGTGTGTGAGCCACGACAGAGTTTGACTGGACAGGAATACATGTTTTAGATGTAGTTGATTTGTCTCTCATTCTCAAACCATGTGGTATCTGTTTCAGATTTCTCTCTTGTGTTTCCATGTTCTAATATCTTGTCATTTTGAATGTTGTCTCTTACAGATGACCAGCTGCTGTTAATACCAGCACAGCGAGTAACTCTGATCCTTCTCTCCAGTCAGAGACTCAGATGGATGATGAATCTGCTCAAATCAACTCTCCTCAACAGGTACGTTCACATTCATCACTAAAGATTTAGGTTTTTGTCATGGTTTAGTGATTTGTAAGCATATTTTGATGCGTATCTGGTGTAAATTAGTACATTAAACCACATTAAACCATAAAAATTAAACATGTTTTACTGACATGTGTCCAGTAGATTAGTGGTAGTGGAGTATTTAGGGCCAGTTTTATCCTTCACGAGGATTTTTTCTGGGTTAATTGTTGCATTAAAATGGACACTCACGACGTCCCCACAACACACTTTCAGTCAGTTTTTGAGTTCAAACCTGTGTTTTGAATTTGATGAAACTGGTCCCCATAAGGAACTATAACGTTGTGTGTGAAAGGTCCCCATGAAGCTGGTTTTAATCCAGATGTGTGTGTGAGCTGCAGCACAGAGTTTGACTGAATTTGATGAAACTGGTCCCCATAAGGAACTATAACGCTGTGTGTGAAAGGTCCCCATGAAGCTGGTTTTAATCCAGATGTGTGTGTGAGCTGCACAGAGTTTGACTGGACAGGAATACATGTTTTAGATGTAGTTGATTTGTCTCTCATTCTCAAACCATGTGGTATCTGTTTCAGATTTCTCTCTTGTGTTTCCATGTTCTAATATCTTGTCATTTTGAATGTTGTCTCTTACAGATGACCAGCGCTGCTGTTAATACCAGCACAGCGAGTAACTCTGATCCTTCTCTCCAGTCAGAGACTCAGATGGATGATGAATCTGCTCAAATCAACTCTCCTCAACAGGTACGCTCACATTCATCACTAAAGATTTAGGTTTTTGTCATGGTTTAGTGATTTGTAAGCATATTTTGATGCATGTATCTGGTGTAAATTAGTACATTAAACCACATTAAACCATAAAAATTAAACATGTTTTTACGACATGTGTCCAGTAGATTAGTGGTAGTGGAGTATTTAGGGCCAGTTTTATCCTTCACGAGGATTTTTTCTGGGTTAATTTTTGCATTAAAATGGACACTCACGACGTCCCCACAACACACTTTCAGTCAGTTTTTGAGTTCAAACCTGTGTTTTGAATTTGATGAAACTGGTCCCCATAAGGAACTATAACGTTGTGTGTGAAAGGTCCCCATGAAGCTGGTTTTAATCCAGATGTGTGTGTGAGCCGCACAGAGTTTGACTGAATTTGATGAAACTGGTCCCCATAAGGAACTATAACGTTGTGTGTGAAAGGTCCCCATGAAGCTGGTTTTAATCCAGATGTGTGTGTGAGCCATACAGAGTTTGACTGGACAGGAATACATGTTTTAGATGTAGTTGATTTGTCTCTCATTCTCAAACCATGTGGTATCTGTTTCAGATTTCTCTCTTGTGTTTCCATGTTCTAATATCTTGTCATTTTGAATGTTGTCTCTTACAGATGACCAGCGCTGCTGTTAATACCAGCACAGCGAGTAACTCTGATCCTTCTCTCCAGTCAGAGACTCAGATGGATGATGAATCTGCTCAAATCAACTCTCCTCAACAGGTAACGTTCACATTCATCACTAAAGATTTAGGTTTTTGTCATGGTTTAGTGATTTGTAAGCATATTTTGATGCGTATCTGGTGTAAATTAGTACATTAAACCACATTAAACCATAAAAAATTAAACATGTTTTTACTGACATGTGTCCAGTAGATTAGTGGTAGTGGAGTATTTAGGGCCAGTTTTATCCTTCACGAGGATTTTTTTCTGGGTTAATTTTTGCATTAAAATGGACACTCACGACGTCCCCACAACACACTTTCAGTCAGTTTTTGAGTTCAAACCTGTGTTTTGAATTTGATGAAACTGGTCCCCATAAGGAACTATAACGTTGTGTGTGAAAGGTCCCCATGAAGCTGGTTTTAATCCAGATGTGTGTGTGAGCGCACAGAGTTTGACTGAATTTGATGAAACTGGTCCCCATAAGGAACTATAACGTTGTGTGTGAAAGGTCCCCATGAAGCTGGTTTTAATCCAGATGTGTGTGTGAGCCAGCACAGAGTTTGACTGGACAGGAATACATGTTTTAGATGTAGTTGATTTGTCTCTCATTCTCAAACCATGTGGTATCTGTTTCAGATTTCTCTCTTGTGTTTCCATGTTCTAATATCTTGTCATTTTGAATGTTGTCTCTTACAGATGACCAGCGCTGCTGTTAATACCAGCACAGCGAGTAACTCTGATCCTTCTCTCCAGTCAGAGACTCAGATGGATGATGAATCTGCTCAAATCAACTCTCCTCAACAGGTAATGCTCACATTCATCACTAAAGATTTAGGTTTTTGTCATGGTTTAGTGATTTGTAAGCATATTTTGATGCGTATCTGGTGTAAATTAGTACATTAAACAACATTAAACATGTTTCTACGACATGTGTCCAGTAGATTAGTGGTAGTGGAGTATTTAGGGCCAGTTTTATCCTTCACGAGGATTTTTTCTGGGTTAATTGTTGCATTAAAATGGACACTCACGACGTCCCCACAACACACTTTCAGTCAGTGTTTGAGTTCAAACCTGTGTTTTGAATTTGATGAAACTGGTCCCCATAAGGAACTATAACGTTGTGTGTGAAAGGTCCCCATGAAGCTGGTTTTAATCCAGATGTGTGTGTGAGCGCCAGACAGAGTTTGACTGAATTTGATGAAACTGGTCCCCATAAGGAACTATAACGCTGTGTGTGAAAGGTCCCCATGAAGCCGGTTTTAATCCAGATGTGTGTGAGCAAGGTTTGTGGGCCAGGAATAATTATTATAATTGTTTTTTTTCTTATGCTTTTTATTTTTTCATTTCAAATACTATAATAATGTAAAATACTGTTTTTTTTCTTTTTACAGATTGTGATACAGCTCTGAAATGAAAATGACATTTTAGTACCAAGACTGAGAAGGACTAAAAGTATCATGGTAAGTTCTCAAGTCGCAACAAGAGACTCAGTGGCTATGTTTACATGCACAAGTTGGAGTTTTTCCCTCTTTTGCTCCTCTCTTTTAAATGTTAAAATCCTCGATAATTTGAAAGCGAAAGTTAAATGTGCACGCTGCAACGGGCATTCATAATTTGAGTTCATTATTATGGAAGCCTCGCTCTGCTCACTCTTTACATATGATTAAGGTGTTTGCATATGAAGGCTTTTCAGTCTGATTGAGCCGTCAGTCTGATTACTAATGGATTATTTGGTTGCATGTAAACGTAATCATTGTCATTTCTAATTGATCAGTTATTTTGCTTAGAGCTGCCATCAACATTTTATTCTCATTATCAATTACTCATTGAAATATAATTTATGTAATTAATATATTCTTATGTGATAAATCATTTTGACTACAAAATATCAAATCAAAAATTTGCATCCCCTTTTAGTATTGTCACGATACTAGAATTTCTTACTTGATACGATATAACTTGAAAAATATCGATATTCGATACCATTTTCGATACCACGGAGAAAAAAACTGCCACTATATTAAGGGGTTGACTAGCTTTCATAAGGTCTCTCGCTCTCTCCCTCTCTGCCGCTGCGCTTATGTGTATGTTGTGTGCGCGCTATCTATGTTATGCGCACGAGTATGTTCTGTCTCGCATGTGAGCTATAGATTCCGGGACATTTGAACTAATTTATGGGCATCAGGGAGAAGCTATCAATATGTGGAGACTTCCGGAGACTTGGGATGTCTGGCTTCATATCAAAAATATTTCCAGATAGCACTCCTGCTGTGTTCTTTATCAACCAAAACTGGTCGCTGGGCCGCATGCACTTGCCATCTTTACATTCACTTCACTTTTGCTATTTAACCAGTGCGTAATGAGACGAGTGTGTGTGTGTGTGTGTGTGGTGTTTGTCAACGCCTTTGAGAGAAGTGAAAGTGACAGCTCGGCTAGTATCGATACTCGGAAATTAGTATTGGTACCGCTCAGATATTTCAGTATCGATATATCGATATTTTTGACAACACTATCCCCTTTACATTAAACCCAAAACCCATCAGATGTCCTTATTTTTGTCAGATCAACTGCCCAAAAACGTTTTATTACACTTAAGAACTTTAGTATAACAAACAGTAAGAAGCAGCAAATAATCACATGTAACTTGTAAATTTAAAACAAAACAATACTTGAACAGTACATTGATTATCACAATAGTTGCCAATTTATGTCTGTTAATGATCAATTAATTAAATGCAGCAGTTCTACCTATTTCTAATTAACTTTTTAATATTTCTTTTTTTTTTTCATTTAAGATGAAAGACATGGATCTTCAAGATTCTGGGGAGCTCTTTGATTCTACACCAGAGAGTTCAGATAATTATGTTCCAGATACCACTTCCGACAGTGACAGTGATGTTAGCCTTACACTGAACCCAACAAAACGCCAGCTTCTTGATGAACTGGATATGAATGAATCTGCCTCTGTAAGCTTCCCTGACTGTGACACAACAACGTCAGACAAAATGCACAGCCTTACATCTAAAGCATCTGGAACAGTAGAAGAGCCCAGTTCAAGTCAGAACACAATAGACTGCGTAGTTGTTAATGCATACCAAAAAAGAGATGGCGTAGAGTGTATAACAAGAGACATTACTGCTTGTATTGCTCCAAACCTTACGCTTAAGATGGCAAGGCATCTAGAAAGTTCACATGCAAATACATCTGATGTGGCTAGAGCTCTAAGCTTTCCAAAAGGTTCAAAAGAGAGAAAAAAACAGCTGGATTATATTCGCAACAAAGGGAACTATGCCCACAATGCTGCTGTTATGGAATCAGGAATGGGGAACTGGTGCCATTTAAACCACCACCTAAAAAAGCACAGGGAGAGGATTTCATGCATTGTGCGTACTGTCAAGGACTTTTACAAGAAAGGTCCTGTAGGCGCCATATATGCTCTTGTAGACTTCAACCTCAGTCAGTCCCCCCAAACCAGGAAAAACCGTGTTCAGTCCATGTGTACATACACGGGCCTGTGCCTTCAAACATGACCAAACAACTGTGGGGAGTAATCAGTGCCATGAATCCTGACCCAATCACAGATATAATAAAAAATGACAGAGTAATTACTGAAATTGGGCAGCACTTGTTGAACAAAGGAGGGCTATCAGCCAAAAATAAACAGAATGTGCGGAGAAGATGCGAGAATTGGGAAGGTTGATTCACAAGGCGTAGGAGAGTCACCTCTTTAAAAACGATGGAAGATTGTGTAATCCAAAGAAGTACATGGAGACTGTCAAAGCTGTGAAGTATACGCGTGGGTATGACAGTGAAACGGACAAGTTCATGATTCCATCGCTTGCAAACAAGCTTGGGAATTCCCTGGTTAAAGTGAGCAAACTCTTAAAAGCTCAGGGATTAATCTCAAATGACAAACAGCTTGTTAAGAACGCCAGTGAGTTTCTAGAAGTCCATGAGAACAAGTGGAACGAGATGATCTCAGCTACAGCATTGAGGAACATCAGTGAAGCAAAGTGGAATGTGCCCACTATCATGCCCTTTACTGAAGACGTCCAGAAAATGCATACATATCTCAGTGAAGTGCAAGACAAGTGGTTCAAAACACTCTCTGAAAGTCCCTCTACTAAAGCCTGGATGGAGCTGGCAAAGGTGTGTCTAGCCCAGATGATTCTCTTTAACCGCCGCAGGGAAGGAGAGGTTTCGAGCATGCCTTTGTCTGCATTTCTATCAAGAGACACTTCTGATCCACATGAGGATGTGGACTGGGCACTCTCTGAAGTGGAAAAAAACTCTGCAGACACTTCACAAGGGTTATCACAAGGGAAAGCGTGGTCGACTAGTTCCAATTCTTCTGACTCCAAAATGCTATGTGCCTTAGAACTCCTTGTTAAGCAGAGAGAGGCTTGTGGGGTTCTGAAAAACAATCCCTATATGTTTGCAAGACCAGAAGCCATGACACATTTTCGAGGGTCAGACTGCCTCCGTGGCTTTGCTAAGGTGTGTGGCGCAAGTGTCCCAAGTCACTGATATCTACAAGACTGCGTAAAGCATGCCGCAACGCTTTCAACTGTGCTGAATATGACTGGACACAGAGATGGACCAGCTGGCAAACTTTCTTGGACACGACATAAGAATCCATCGTGAGTTCTATCGACTCCCTGAGAAGACCCTGCAACTTGCCAAGATCAGCAAAGTTCTAATGGCTCTTGAGCAAGGAAGATTAGCTGAGTTCCATGGCAAGAACTTGGATGAAATTGGGATAGATCCTGATGGTGTGTTTTATTTGACTTTTGTTTGATTTTCTGTTTACCATCTATTCATATACCATGTGTTTTACCATTGCTAAGTTGTACTTTGAACTTCCACAGAAAAAGTTATTGACTGTGATGAGGAAGACGGGAGCATACAAGAGAGACACTGTTCATCTACTGTTGACGGTTTGTATTACTTTCAAAATACACTACTAGATTTTGCAGTTATTCATAGTTTTCAGTCACTTAACTTGTGAAGAAACATCATAGCCAACATTAAAAAAGATTCTTCAGTATGCTGAACAAACGCTTTTTACTTAAACTGCTCATTGTGTAATGAGTCAAATGCCTCCAAGCTATTCTTCAAAATGTCTTACACTAAACATTTATTCTGGAGTGAATATTTTTGTGGAGTTTACTACTATAAAAATTATATTTCATAAGAGAAACGAAGCAAATTTGTCGTAAAATGCTAGCTGATCCGCCTCTTCTCGTAGTTGGTTGTGTCATGGCACTAAACTAACCATGTCAGATTGAGTATTTAACCATTTTATTTCATGTCTTAGTTTGCTTGAGCTTATGTTTGATTAAATGTCTGCTGTAGTGTTGTCACGATACCAAAATTATGACTTCGATAACGATACCAGACTAAAATACCTCGATATCGATACCATGGGGAAAAAAACGAAAACAGTAAAAGTAACTGAAAAATATGACAGAACTTACAATTCATTGTTTTATAAATTAATAATAAAAAAAAAACTTAACTTTGTTCCTTCAATGCTTTTTTACCATTACCTTTATTAAATAAAAGAATAATAATAATTAGCAAGTGCCAGTGTGTACGCCCTTACAAAGATGTTTGCAACATTGGCATTATTATCAATCATGTTAACATTTGCTAACCTTTCACAATTCTGAACAGGTTGGGATGACCAAAATCTTATTTCATGAAACGAAGTTATTTAATATATTTTAAATGTAATTTTATAATTACAATATAGATATTTAATTCTATTTTTGTTATTTAAAATAAGCAAAAAAGCAAATTACAAACAATAGAGACAAATAAAATAAACAGTGCTTCATTTCTTTTTTGAATGCTACTGTTAAATAAACCTAGTACTGTAGCTGAAAAAATTAAGTCTTCACTCTATAAATTAATTATAGACTGATTCTTAATAAATATATACATTTATTCAGTCAAGCATTGGGTGATTGTCTATTTTCTGTTGTTTCATCAACATTAATTAAACAGAATATTATGCTGCTGGTCCGCCCTTTAAAGGGATAGTTCACTTTGAAATTAATTTTTGGTATGTTTTAGCTTACCTCAAGGGCATCCAAGATGTAGGTGTCTTTGTTTCCGCAGTAGTTTAAATTTTGATATTTTTAGGTCAAACCGTTCTTGTCTGTCAGTCATATAATGCAGGTCTATGGTCACTTCTCAAAGAGCATGCACAGAGAAGTCCAAATTAAACATGATTTAATGACTCAGAATGTAAGTACACATTGATGGCCTAAGACACCTAAACCAGCAGTTTGTGTGAGAAAACTAACACTATTTATATCGCTTTTTACCTCTTGTAAACACAGCCACGCCCAAGTGATCTGAAGGCACGGCACTTCGGTCTTTTCCCGCATAGCCGAATGCCGAAGTGATCTCTCGCCGCGGTACATCACTCATACAATTGTTTTATTTTTTATTTTTTAATTGTTTTCTTTTACGACGGTTTAAACATCCCAGATAAGCGCAAATTAGTACCATTTTAATTAGCCGCCTTACCTACAATCTCTGTTCTGTGTAAACAATGAGTGACGTACACTGCCGCAGAGATCCCTTCCGGCGCTTGCCGGAAAGACCGCGCTCGCTACCTCAGGCAACACGCTCTTTGCCTCAGATCACTTGGACGTGGCTGTGTTTACAAGAGGTAAAAACGATATAAATAGTGTTCGCTTTCTCACACAAACCGCTCGCTTCGCGGTCTTAGGCCATCAATGTGTACTTACATTTACGAAGTCATTAAATCATGTTTAATTTGGACTTCTCTGCATGCTCTTGAGGAAGTGACCATAGACCTGCATTATATGACTGACAGACAAGAACGGTTTGACATAAAAAATATCAAAATTGAAACTACTATGGAAACAAAGACACCTTGACACCCAGGGATGCCCTTTGAGGTAAGCTAAAACAAACCAAAATTTAATTTCAAAGTGAACTATCCCTTTAAGACCTGCACGTAGGTTTCCTAATGGAACACATACACATTTATATTTACAAACGGTTTACATTCACTAAAGACATACCTGACTGTGTTTACGTGAATACTTGCCAGAACGCATATTTTTACCTAGAATTTTGATTATTCAATCCAAATAATCCACCTAAAGAGAACTGAAGTGGCAATGACATGCTGTGTGAAAGGCGGTGTGTTTGTGCGCTCTTCAGGTCTGAGTCCGCAGCCGAAAGCATGTCCCGCTTTTATTTTGTCATCATGCATATTTCACTAGGCGTATATATTTTACTGTTCTGATTTCATTCATTAGTGAATGTAAACAGTGGAAGCAGAGCTCTGCACACACGCCCTGACTCGACTGTCACACATCGACGCAAAATAAAGAAATACTGCTCTTATTATTTAGAGTGCTGTCACTCTAAAGTACCGGTACTAATAAAATTTCATATCGCATCGATTTTAATAGCTGGGTATCGCGATACCTTTCTAGTATCGGTATATCGCGCAACTCTAGTCTGCTGGAAAGATGCAGTTCAATTATACTTGCAATAATGAAGAATTGCACAGGATTAGGGTTTATTGTACTTTAATGATTTTAAATAATTATTGCGTAAGTGTAATAAATAACACAGTGTATTGTCTGTTGGAAACTTTTCCTTTGTCGAAGCAGAGACAAGGAGACATTGGGATATCTTTCAAGCAGGATTCTTTGAGAACTCGCTGTGCATCGCTGTAGTCATCCCAGTCTAGTCTAACTAAGGCAGTGTACCTTGTAGTTTATATACCTTTCAAGGGGAGGGATTTACATAGAGGTGGAGACACTCTGAAACAAAGCATGTAAATGAAGTCACGGAAGTCTGCTCGTTACGGAAATTCCCCAGCCCTGATCTCATCAGCATAGCAGTGTGATTCAGATGCATAGTTGATAATCCACTCAGCCTGACTATTTAACGACTGGAACAGGGGCTCCTAGAGTCATATAAAGACAAAGGCTCAATCCCAATTCATCCCTTTGCCCCTACCCCTTGTTGTTCGAGTGTACACCATGGCCCTTAAAACAGAGTTACAAGGGCCAAGGGGTTGAAATATTCCCCTACAAAATGGAACAACCCTTCATGAACCCGACACGCCATCAGTCGTCCTTCATGAACCCGACACGCCATCAGTCGCCCTTCATGAACCCGACACGCCATCAGTCGTCCTTCATGAACCCGACACGTCATCAGTCGCCCTTCATGAACCCGACACGCCATCAGTCGCCGGGCGATGGCTCTGACGCTACAGAGTTTTTACAGGATTTCTACATGACAACGACCGACAATCAGCGCAGCTTCTCTTAACTTTGAGGAAACATGATGATATAACATTCATTATAACATTCCTTCCTCGAAATGTATGTCTTTTCTGTTTCGAAAGGTAATTTATTATACAATTTCTTCATTTAAATGACTCTATTATTATCATAAGAGTAAATAAAGTGCATGGTGGTGTCATCTGGGGCTAAATTTAAATGTTTAACTGCTTATGAAGCATCTCGCGGTGATTCATGATGCATTCTGTGAACTTTCTCGTGAGCCCTCCGCTTGGAGTGTGCCTCTGAAAAGGGCTATGTAGCCCTACCCTCTTCGCCTCTACCCTCGATCTCAACAAGATCTGGGACACCCTACCCCTAGACGTGAACGTGCAAAACGGAGGGGTAGGGCCAAGGGGTGAATTGGGATTGAGCCAAAGAGTGAGTCTCAGTAATCTGACTCATTTAACCTACAATAGAGAGAAACAGGACTGGCAGGAATCTCTTGCTGGAAAACTCTGATATAATCATCATTTATAACTCAAATGCAAAATTCAGTCTACTAAACTTTCTCAGTTTATATACTATTGTATTGGAACCTAAATTAAACATTTAATAAATTTGTAACACAACAATTGTCAGCATTCTATAGTACATTTAAAGTGTATATCTTTCTGAAAAAGTTTAACTTTGATTATTTTCCATAGAACCATCTTCAGAGGTGGCACTTCCTCCTACCGAGAGGAATGACATGCCGCCACCACCCAAGAGACCACACAGACCACCATCAGATGAAGAGATGCCTTCAGGAGCCAGTGCTGTGAGGCCTTCTTCCAAAGGTGAACTCTTTACACATTTCTAAGACTAAATTAGACAATTTAGGAGCACTTTGATACCCAGATCTCAGACCAGATCACTAAATGCTGATTTTGTTTTTCGCTGTTTCCTTTTTGATACGCTTCCACCAAAACTTTAGCGTATTTGAACACTTTGCAACTAAATTGTTCCTCTACACATGAATTTCAATATCATAATGCTCAGGAACCCATCTGTGGTTGTTTAGAGGGTTACTTGGTTGATGCTAGAATCTACTAGGTGCTTTGTGGCACTAGTAGGAACTGTAGCTGTTCTAATAATTGAAATATCAGGAATAACTATCTGGCGAGCTCCGGAGAGGGCGCTGCCTTGGACGGTGAGAGCAGCGAAGTTGAAATCAGGTCAACTTTATGGTAATGAGCAATGACGCGGTTCAGCGGCAACCAATCGGAATGTAGAAGTGCTTCGCTTTGAGAGGATTCCAGAGAATGCAGTCAAGTTACTTTTAGGTTCCGACCACATTATTTCCCAAGCAAAATAGAGGAGAGATTAATTAATTGAATTTGATAAGAAGGCACGCAACACTATTTATAGGCAAAGTTTTTGCGCTTAGAGCACTTGTTTTCAGCGGAATGCAAATTAGAATAGCACTTAACCATGAACACAAAAGCCACACCACACAAATGGCTTTTAATTGGTTTATTTCATTAGCAAACATGTCACTATAATTAAGTTCTTTCCATTGATCAATTTTCTGCAAAAATAACTACTGACGTGCTTGTTTGCTTTATGGCCCCTTTAAATAAAGTTTTAAAAAGACCAAGTATTCGATCTACATCAGAGTGTCCACGTAATCTTTCCACGGCTCGCTGGCAGGGCGGCGAGAGCGGCGCGGTGTGAACGTAGGGGTATCTCCTGGAGAAGTTTGAGTGGATAGATGCATAAAAATTACTTGCAGCCAAGACATTGATCCTAATATATTTTCCTTTTCCCCAATGATCATTTCAGGCCAAGTGACACTGTAAAAATCACTGTTTGATTGACAGTGTAATTCTATTTATAGATAGTGCAAATAATTTCTCTTGCAATATAGATGCTGACTAAAGATTTTTCTAGTTGACTAAGTTTAAAATGAATGACTACTAATCACATTTTTATACTAATAAGCCTTAACTAATAATAATGAGCCTTTAATTGCCTATATAATATAAAGCCTAATCAGCGTCAAGCTATCACATAAAGCTCCACAGCGACCGGCAAACATTGAACCATCATTACTAAACATTGTAATAATTTATTGGTAATGTTTTGGGCTGCAGAGATTAAGTCAACGATGCTGACTCATCTCCACAGTGATGCGTATATATGCACGCTTCATACGGATTACATAATCTGAGAATATTTATTTTACACTTGAATTGGTTCCTTTAAAAGCAGACATTTCAAGCTTTCTATAGATATATTTATCGTGTGTGAGGTGAGTATATGCTGAGTTTCGGCTCATTTCTGTGACGCTCAAGTTTACTGAGACAGCAGAAAGCACATCCTGATTGTTTTCATTATTTTACAAAAAGCAAAACATTTTGTAGTTATTGAGTTTACAGAAATAATAGAAAATGAAATTTGACCCTTTACAGTTTGCATTACTCTTATCTATATGAATAAAAGGACAAGAGTATTGTAAGTAAAATGATGCGCCGCGCCTGTATGTACTGCAGTAAAGCGCCTCCCACACACACACACAGATATGAGTCTAATAATAACACATTTATCAGGTTCACATTAGAGTGAGCTGACTTGTAAGGTTAATACTACTCGCATGTTTCAAGTGATAAGCCATATTTAAGGTCAATG